>NC_081153.1:5491027-5791027 GCF_958295425.1 Solea solea | reverse complement strand
GATACAGCCAATTAAAAATAATGATCCCGGATTAACATTTCCAGCCACTCCGGGAACACCCACCGCGGCGGAAATAGAAACCCTGATTAAGGACTCACCCTTCGCTGTCCCCACATATGTTTGCCTGTTTAACAAAGGGTCACAATAGGGTTCATTGTGTGGTATTATTACGAAAGTGAAGCCATTTTTTCACTTTCACCACCACCGCAGCTTAACCTTTTTTCCCCACTGGCCTTTTTTTTTCTGCCTCCTGAAAGCTGCACAGCAAATAAAACCAAAGCTGCTATAAACATATGAGCTTTTTACAGTGTGTGTGTGTGTGTGTGTGTGGGAGCGCACTGGAGTTATTTACAGCGGGATATATCGACTGCTTCGAAGTGAAAACTCATATTCTCACTGCAGGGTCTGGGCTTGTTTCTGTGCTGTTGCACTTTCATGGTACGTCGTCATAAAACATTTCAGTATGGGAGGAGGGGGTGGGGCCAGGTCTATGGACAGATTGGCCCTGGCCTCTACTGGCGCTTTATGGCTGCTGCTCTCCACAGATAGGACACCAAAATACACCTGACAAACCCAGGGACTCGGTGACGGATGAGCCATTCTTGTGTTGAATGTTCTCGCCTGAAAAGGCAGAATGGTCGGTCAAAGTTACGCCGCCGCAAACGTGCCGTGGTCAAGTAATGTGAAGTGGATTAAGAGTTTGGATTTCCTGGGAAAATAAATCTTGATGAATTCACTCTTTCATTATACAACACAATACAATGTGCAGCCAAACCTCTCTGTATTGGCGTGCGTACAAAAACACCTGAAAACATAGAACAAATACTCTGGGCTCCCACTGGTCCTTGAAATCCTTGAAAGTTTCCTGAAAATCACCCTAAATAGACATGGGTCATTGAAAGTGCTTGAATTTTGTGCAAGAAATAAGTTGATACATAAGTAAATGTGCCCTTGTTTGTTACGACGCCACCTACTGTGTCACGTGACCTGCATTGCTTGAAAGGGAAGGGGAAGGACAGGACAGGAAACAATCTTTATTGTCCTTTCCAACTGAAATTGGACAGGGAGAACATGCGACCATGTGCAACATGAACATGCAACCTTACCTAACCACTAATCCACCGTGCTGCTGTACGTACACTCGGCCTACGCTGGACAAACGTCACTAGCTGTGTTGTGGACACTGTCTCTCTCTCTCCGCCGTTGACGTGAGATTCCGTGCAGAACGACGAGCGAGTAATGTGAAGCGAGAGAGAGAGAGAGAGAAAATGACGACGTGATGCCTGGGAAATGAAAATTCCAAGATCTCTGTCTCCCCAAAGACAATTACAAAGACTGACTTTGACCGAGATCCCAAGGACAATCACTTGTCCAGATCGACAAAGCCACGGACGAAAGCAGCTCCTACAAGTTGCCCTCCCGTCTCAAGCTGCGTCAGCACATTCGGTCCTTGAATTTGAAGGAATTGGTCCTGGGAAGTCCCTGAAAAGTCAACCAAGGGGTGGGAACCCCGAATACTACTAACAAGAGAAGTCAGAGCAGGGATTTTGTTCATGAGTGCAACAACAAGGTGAAATGGAACGTTTTAATAATGGAGCTTTGATTGTAGTCAGTCAGAACCACTCGGCGAATGGATCATCATTTTAAAAGGTTTCTATTTCTGCTCGCCCACAATGAAGAGCGTTCTCCTGCAGTTTGGCGACATCTGCCAACTGCAGTTTTATTGCATTTGGCAATAAATTAAGTTTATTGTCAGACTCTCAATTAAAGAGGGTTTTTTTGCAGTGTATAATTACTCCGATCATGGTTTTTCCCCAAATGTGATGTTGCGCTGCTTGATGGACTCCATAAAAAAACCACCGCAGCGTTTCCGGAACTGGTTTTGAACTGAGGTTGTCCGTGGGGTGGATGACCTTCTGGTCTTTCTGGAAAACATAAATGGTACAACAAGAAGTTTGCAAACCAAAAAATGGCAAAATTAGAATGAGAGAACACTCAGAAACATGCGTGTGAATAATAAGTGCTGTATTATGGATTACATTCACAAGATGTGTACAATTTGCAGGTCACCGTTGGTCCTTAGCAAATTCAGATTCTTCAATTAGGTTTTAACTTAATTTTTCTTCTTTAATTTCAGGGATGTTCCTAATAATAAAAAAAGCAAATTCTTCTTCTTTTTGCAGAGTTTGAAGCATCTTAATCACTGGATCAGTCTTTATATACTTTATATATATACTTTTTATATCTATTCCAGTATCCACAGTGCACTTACCCGCTTTCCTGTTTGGGTCCTTGCATCCTTAAATCATCACATTTCATTATAAAGCAGGTTTTTTTTGTCCTTGCCCTGAAGGCCAGCTCTCATGGAAATAAACTATCAGCGCATCTTCTTTGTTCCTGTCCTCATCTTACTCCCTCGCAGAAGCTTGTAATATTCCCGCTGATATTATCGCTGTTATTACAGGACGTCAGCTGCTACACAAACACATCCACGTGTGATTCATTCGGAGTGGTGACTGATTTTGTGTTTCAGCCTCGTGACGCTCGGAATCATCGGAGCTATTAAGCGCTCGGCATAAAGAGGCCGCGCGCATTAGATGAGCCGCAGGAGTTCAATGTCAGACGGGGGGAAAAAAAAACGAAAACAAAAAAACACGACTGAGAGCGATAGAGAATGCGCATTACGGCCGCAACTAGCAATAGTTTAAGGTACATATCAATCTTTGTTATGAGCCCAAAACGACACGAACAACAGATAAGTGCTGTGGTAGCGACGGAAGCCTCGTAGACAAGACTGCAGGTATCAAAGGCCTGAAATATCTCACGCTTATCCCAGAGCTCCACTGCTGTGCAGGAATATGAAAACAACTCTTCATTTCTTTGTGAATGTTAACGCACACACAGTTTTTAGTTGTACCGATCAGTCCCACATCCACCAAAATGTGTGAATTACTCAAAGTGAAGACTCAGGGCATTTTGCCCTTGAAATTCACTGGATGACGCCCTTGTGCAATAGATGGTTAAGTTCCACAAAGTCTGCTTTAAACTGAATGAATAGAAACATGCTGATCTTTATAGATAAATGGTTAAAGCGATAACATCAGATATATTAGTTTGTGACATATTTAAAAGAGCAACACATTGCTCAGTGCTATTATTTAGGTACAGGTTCAAAACAGACTCATTCCCAACACTGCGTTAAGTCAAATAAACGTATGATATTCTTAGGATATTGTTGACAGAAGTAAGACGAGGCAAGGCAAGTTTATTTGTGTATGCACACATCACATAATAGAAGCAAGACATTGCAGAATTGCGTGAGCCACAATGAGGGCAAGACATAGAAATGACGATTTAACACCATCGATTGCAGATTTTCAACATTTTCAAATCTCTTCTCTATCTTCACTCTGTTATGTTGCTTTTGAATCTCAAGTCATGTTATATAAATAAAGTTTCGATGGAATTTAAGTGAAATTTCCAGTTTTAAATCATCAAAAATAGTCTTCATGGAAAACGTGAACAAAAATATTAAATATTGTAAAAAAAACAACAACTATCAAATCTTCTTTGTGTACAGTTCAGACAGTAATGACAAAACCCTTTAAATCACATCAAACAACAGTGGAAACCATATATAATGCAATAATCTGATTGAAATCTTTATCATAGTTTCCTTTGAATCTTAATTCAGGTGAAATAGTTTAGTTTTGACAATTAAAAAAGACATTACAATTCTAAGAGTTATCAATTCATTCTTGTTTTTCAAATGCACTGAGATGATTATTTGAGAGTTTAAGAGAACGCTACATTAAACTATAAAATGATGCATTTTAAAAGTCCAATTTTAGTCAGACTAAGACAATAGTTTGGTTTTATGAGTGTCATGTTAACATGTTAGTCAGAGTAAGATCAAACTATTCTTAGTTGGACTAAAATATCGGGATAATTTGATTCTAAGTCCAATTACTCCTGCATGTATACGCTTAGTCGGACTGGAGTCGGACTGGATTTGGACTTTGTGTTCTGCACATGCACCAAAATTTCCTCCCCGGTCTTTGACACTGGAAGTAAGGGAGACGACGTATAAACTGCAGTACTGTTGCTGGAAAAAGGAATTGGTTAAAGTGAAAGGTACGGAGAAGCAGAATCTCAATGTCCGTCTCACCGTTCACTGTTTGTTTGTGATGTAAAAGGTCTACAGGAAACCCATATAATAGCATTAGCTGATAGAGAGATACAGCGCCACCTGTGGAGGCGTAGTCAGATAACAAATTGGATTTCTCCTCCGCATGTAAACATGGACTCAGCAAGTTGTCCGATTGCCTGATTTAAGGCTTTTAAGTCTTTAATTCTAATCATGGGATTAGAATTAAATAACAGTTTTACAAAGCACTGCATGAATCAGCCACAGACGATGTAGGACTAATGTTAACATTTTGTGTTTTGCATATCAATATTGTACGTGTATTATTGCCAATCTATTCCTTCTAAGCATCTGAATGCACAATGGTATCAGTTTGTCTGTTGTACATGTTTCTTTATTCAGTCGAGTGAACAAACGGCGGCTCACGTCCTTCCACTTGTGTCAAAAGTGAGATTACCACAGATCCTCCCTGCGACTCTCCCCTCTACCTCCGCGTTTCTGCCTTTTCGACGCTTGAGAATATGAGACAACTCCTTGGCATTAAAGTCACAGGAACATCAAGCGGGAGAGGCAGAATAATGGCCCTTTTCCTTTTGCATGACAGGGGGAAAAAAGGAAATCATTTGAAGTTGTGGTTCTTAAAGTGGCAGTTCAAACAGACGCTGGCCACGGCCTGGTGTTTGCCGCCTCTTTCTCCGTCTTCTCCCCCTGCTCTCCCAGGACAAAAAAGGAGATTTACTCCAGCTTATCTATAAAGGGCCAGGATGAGCCTCGGCAACTGAGCGAAACAATTACTCACAGCTGCTCCCTATCTGTCCGACCATGAGCGATGCCACTTTGAGCGGCCGGCGCCAACACTCGCATTCAAATCGGCGTCAACACATCCACGAATATGCAAAAGCCTCACAAGCTTTGACATGAGGTCAGTGTTTCACTCTTCACCTTGGTCCTGGTAAATGTTTCTCACAGCAGGCCAGTGGTTCATAACACAGAAGGTCACTGGTGGGGGTGGGGCGGGGTGCACTTAAAGGTACCGTTTAGCATTTTGGAGAATACATTCATTTGATTTCTCTCTGACGGAGTGAGATTTCAAAAACGAATCTTCAGTCGGGGCCGAGCTGGCTTAGTGTTGCTGTCTGTTCAGGTCGTTATTGACTAGTAATACTAACATTAGATAGCCCGGGATATGTTTGCGTCCATGTTTTTTTGTTTTTACAACTTCTCTCTGGTACACTGTTAATTTGGGGGTGACATCACTCCCAGCTCCCAGACTTCAGAGTTGTGATGTAAATGGAAACAAGCAAAGGTCACCTGCTAATGCTGTGTTCACACCGGAGTCAATGCACAGAAGCAGCGACGCGACAAAATCAGTGGGGAAACATATTATTTGTGTGTGTGTGTGGACACTCGGAGCTGTACGACACTTTATCTCACTTTATAGAGAAGAAACCGCCGCCTCCTGTGGTTTCACGACACACTCTGTCTCACCAAAGAAAATTAGAAAAGACTGATTTGAACCAAGATCCCAAGAACAATCACTTGTCGAGATGCAGAGCGTGCTGCAAATCAATAAAAGTGGACGCCATGGGCGAAGCAGCTCTCAGTTGCACTCCCGTCTTAAGCTGTGGCACATTCGGTTCTTGAATTTGAGGGACTTGGTCCCTGGAAAGTCTTTAAAAAGTCCTTGAATGTGATGTCAACCCACGGCGTGGGAACCCTGTAAATACAAGATGAGATCTACACTTCTGGTGTGCAGATAATATCAAAAATACAGATAATGTAAGTCTCCGTCTGTTATAATTGACTTGGAGAGCATTTCTCCAGCAGTGGAGTCTCACACACTTCTGCAGTTAGTTGTTGATTTCCCGACAGTTGAGTGGCCTTCCCTCTAGGTTTCCTGTGTGATGAGGAGACGCTGGTAATGCAAAAATAATCGGATAATCTCCACTGTAATTAAACAGATGGAGTGAGGTCTTTACAGCGTGCCTCAAATAATCCTTAAGTTTCCCCAAGCCACAGACGGAGATGAGCATAAAGGAGCAGCGAGAGTCACTGAGGAGGAGGAGGAGGAGGAGGAGGTTGGAGCGAGTCTGCAGCACGACCTGTAATCTGCTTCTCTGCACAAAGCAAAGCATCATCATATCCACGCGATTTCTACCTTAAGTGCACGATAGATTCACTCATTTAACAACATGTAGAAAAGATATTATGAAATTGGATGGGGGGGGGACATTTGTGCTCCACGGGTGTACCCTGCCTATTGCCCTATGTCAACCAAGATTGGCACAGCACAGTCTGATCTCCAGTGGGCCAGACCAGTAAATTATAGCATAATAATAACCTATCAACTACAAGAACTCCAAATGTTTCACCTTTGCTTTACATTCAAAGAAGTAATATTATTATGAACAACCTGACATTTCTTGAGAAAAACAAGTGCAAATTCTACAATATCATGTCACCATTTTACTCGTGTGCATTACAACATACAGATCACAGTGGATCTACAAAGGCACAAAACATTTACTTAGTCTCAGGAAGCTGGAACTGCAAGATTTAGTATTAGATTGTAATCACAATGTGAAATTTTCACAAATTCATTCTGCCGGATTCGACTCTCTGGTGGGTCAGTCCCGTACGTTTGAGACCCCGGCCTGGTCTAAACCGTCTCTCAGTGGAATGTAGCATAAATGTATGAATATTTATTCATGCCCCAAATTATTGGCCTCGCTCTTCTTTGACTAAAGCCATAAAGGTCCTGATTCAGCGCGCTGCCCCAAACCTGGCCCGCATTCACAAATGATGTTTACTGTACGAAATCGTCTTAAATGCATTTCTTTTTTCTTGTATTCGGAAATAATATTTGCAAAGACGACCAGAGTCAATAAGAATATTTATGGCAACTTTCAAAGGCGAACCCTGTGTTTGGCAGAGCAGCAGCAGCAGCAGCAGCAGCAGCAGCTTTGCCTCAGGTGCACTTTCTGTGTGGACGACGGAGGTGCACATGAGACACAGCGTATCAGTGCGGCTTTAGTGCACATTTTTGTGGGTGCAACCTTTTATTCTTATAGAAAGAGAGTGGATGTTTGGTTTATACAGAGGCCGTCTCATAAAAGGCGATTAGGAGAGATGATACGATCTCGTGTCTGCGGTTCTTATAGAGCTGCAACTATACCGATTATTGTCACGATTAAATGAGTAACCATTAAAATAAAATGTCAGAAAAACGCTGATCAGTGTTTGTCAAACCCGGAAATGATGATGTTCTCCAATGTTCTTGTATTGTCCACAAACCAAAATGATTTCTTTGTTGTACGGAGCAAAGAAATGAAGAAAACAATCACATTTAAGAAGCTGAAACAATCAGAAATCTAGTTTTAATCCTGAAAAAAGCTTCACACTGATGAATCGATAATCTACTAATCAATTATTATTGAGTATTTGTTTCAGCTCTAATTACAAACGTGTCTGGTTGTAACCATGGAGGGAAAATCACTGTCTGTTTCTCTCCGTGCTCTTCTTGTTTGCAAAGAGTAAAAACCTTTGTAAATCCTTCAAGGACTCAAGGACTCTGTTGTAGTATTACTATCACTAATCAAGGTATCATGGAATGCATAAGGAAGATGTAAAAAATAAAGGATAAGAATACAAAAAAAGGCTACTCCAAAATAATAGAATGTGTAAAAGTTCTATTGAGGTTTTTTGGAATCCGTTCATGTGCCAAAAAACACAAAAATCCACAAATAGAAATGCATTATTTACTAAATTGTGAGTCACCGAATCAAAATCAAACCAAAAATGATATCTTTCTTTAATGAAGCAGAGTCTTTGAGAATGTTTTATTCGCCAAAACACTTCACGCACACACAAGGGATTGTGGGTATCCGTGTCGCGCTGAGGATCCACCACACGCGTCCGTGTAAAATCCTCTGTGAGACGGACAGTCGTCCAGTCTTCGCTGCTTTTATCGTCTTCCTCTGGCGACGGCTGAGAGGAATGTTCTGATTCTTTCAGAAAACTCAGCGGAGTTTCACGGGGAGGAGAATAAATGTTTCATTAAATACAACTTATGGGAACCTTTTAACAAGAATATCTCGGTAGATAAATCCACCATCTTTGTCTGAGAGAAGAAGTGTACCCCTGTGGTCCATTACTTTATGCATAATGTGACTGAATTGTTCTGGAAATGTGGATTAATGGTGTTCAATACTTTTCTACTGCATATGGGTTTTTTCCTCTTTCTTTTTATGGGTTATTTCTTTACTTTTAGCTTCTCTTTGTTGAATATACTGTTCTTTGGAGTGAATATTGAATTGAAAATAGACATTTATGTGAGTCGGCACTGAAGTCTGTGTCGGCACAGTTTTTTTGTTGCATCTAATAATTTTCTAAGATTTGCTTCTTGCACAAAGTTGAGGAATTTTTCACATGTACACATTATATGTGTACATAAATGGATATGTATGTTTTTTGTTGTTGCTTATTTTAACCATAAAAGGGCCAGAAAATTAGCTTTTGCCCACTTTTCCAGAGTAACTTTCAATATCTGGTAGTTATTTACCATTAACTGCATGTTAAACTAGTGCATTAACTAATTAAAAAACAAAAAGTTTTATTTAAAAATGACACTGTATTTGCACACAAACACCAGATTCTGCGTGTTAAATTTGAAATTTGAACAGTATAAAAGACATTTAAAGTAACATTTGTTTCAATGTCCAAAAAATCTAGTGAAATTACCGTAATAACCACACGTTGGCTTTGAATTGCAACTTATAAAGCGGCAGAAGATGGATGTATGGAAGAGGTTCAGGTTGCAGTGGAAACATGCAAAGAAACGTTGAAATGCACATTTTCTCACATCAGTCATGAGAACAAACTCGATCAATAATCAGATCAGTAATCACTTGTCAGCGTTGCACAGAATCATTAGGAGACCTCACACACTTTGTGAGTCTGGACTCATCATGGATCTTGTGTCACATGTGCATCATATATGATGATGAGCTGTTTCTTGACCTTTTGTGCTGGATTTGTCTTTGTAGATCATCGCAGATGACAGAGCGACTTCTGGCTGTAATATGAGACACACACACACACACACTGATAACTGACTAACTGCTAAAATGTTTTATTGTGAGACGTCTGCAGCTGTGGAGGAAATCCACTGGATTTGTCCGACTCAGACTGCTGAAGCCTCGCGTTACTCCCCCCCACACACACACACACTTTTTTTAATATGTTTATGCACAGAACTGAGTGTGGATTTTGAGTCTCCGTCGCTTCCATTAAAAAGGCATTTGGAAGAAAGACAGGATTTCCTCCCAAGTATAAAAACTTACTTTGTTTTTATACTTATGTAATGATATTTAAACTTACGGGCCACTTTATTAGGTACACGCCAGTCATTGTGATCTCTTTCAGTGCTTTACAGATTTAAACATAAAAGGTATAAAACCTAAAATCAATAAAAATAGTAAAAGTAAAACCGTGAAATAGTGACATAATAGAATAGTAAAATGGTAAACACTACATAGAAGTGTCCGGGTACCATTTTTATCCTGAGGTAAAGGCCAAGGAGAGGAGGTGGGTCTTAATTTCCATGGATAATCCGTTCCAAATCATCATTTTAAAACATTCTGAACATTCTCCTCTGACCTTTCATCAACAAGGAGAACTCACGACACATTTTCAATGCCTTATTGTAAAAAAAAACATCAACAAAACACTCAGTTTGAAGTTCAGCAGGTCGTCGTCCAAGTAGTTCCACATGTGTACCTAATAAAGTGGCTGCTAAGTGTATTCTATTATATATATATATATATATATATATATATACATACAATACTAAATAAGCCTCATTAAAATAAAAAGTGTCCTGGCCAAGATAGGCAGCCGCACATTTCACAGGGTTACACATGGACAAATTAGCAAATGACAGTATAATTTACTGAGGCATAAGATATATGATTTTATATGAAATATGGAATGATTCACAAAAAAGAAGAATAAAATACCATGTTTTAAAATATCATAATAGGCACCGACAGCTAGATTTACATGACTCGGTTATTTTAAAGTACGTAAAATAATTTGCTTAAAAATTGGAAATCATAATAAAAAAATAATGCATTATACAATTGGACCTTCTTGTAATTGCTGCGTGTGTATTACCGCCGGTGAAAATTAAGTCAGTGCTAACATGATGCATCGCTGAAGGAAATTAAAAGTATTTAATTAATTATGCCAAAGCATAATACAGAGAAATGGCGGAAAAATAGAACATTTATATTTAGATAAAGCACTAAACTCACAACACAGAGAAATTCAAAGGTGTTTTTTTTTTTTTTTTTAGTTTATTGTTGTTTACCGGGCCTTCTTTCTTTAAATAACGACAGGTGGTGAGATGATGGGGCAGAAAGAGACACAAGGCTTGTATAGAAGAGAGAGAACTTCATTTGTTACCAGCCAAGCATCGGGTTCAAGGTTATCTGACATCATCACATTTGACGGTCCTGGGGCCACGTTACTGAAGAACAAAGTGATGTCGGCTTATTGTGTACGTTCTCATCATCGTCAATATTGGTCTGTGCCATTTGGTCCAAGTTAATGTGTTCATCTAAGTCAGACACTTCATTATGTGTACAAACAGTGCTGTTACTGAGTAAAAGGATGGGTCCAATTGTCTTTGGAGCCTTTGGCACAGTATGATTATTACATGTCGTTTAGCAGACGCTTTTATCCAAAGCGACTTACAATAAGTGCATTTAAACATTTGGGTACAAATAAGAGCTAAAAGTAAGTAAGAGCTTCAAGTAAGCCAAACTATGAAGTGCTAGTCATAAGTGCGATGTTTTTTGTTTTTGTTTTTTTTGTCGCCGTTGTCTTAGTCAAGGTAGAGTCAGAAGAAATGCGTTTTTAGTCGGCGGCGGAAGATGTGGAGGCTTTCCGCTGTCCGGATGTTGATGGGGAGCTCGTTCCACCATTTGGGAGCTGGGACAGTGAACCGTCTCGAGCGATCCTCTCAGTGAGGGGGGAGCAAGCCAGTTTGCCAATGCACAGCGGAGTGGGCGGGCTGGGGTGTAGGTTTTGATCATGTCCTGGATGTAAGCTGGACCGGATCCGTTTGTAGCATGGAACGCAAGCACTAGAGTCTTGAAGCGGATGCGAGCAGCCACAGGAAGCCAGTGAAGGGAGCGGAGGAGCGGTGTAGTGTGGGAGACCAGTCGAGCTGCTGCATTCTGGATGAGTTGCAGGGGTCGTATGGCACACGCAGGGAGACCAGCCAGGAGGGAGTTGCAGTAGTCCAAGCGTGAGATGACAAGAGCCTGGACCAGAACCTGAGCCGCCTTCTGGGTTAGAAGAGGCCGTATCCTTCTGATGTTGTGCAACATGTATCTGCAAGATCCAGCTGTTGCAGCAATGTTGTCAGTGAGGGGGAGATGGAAGGAGAAGGATAGAAGGAGCTACCACAGAGTTGTCGAGGGTGATGGTTGGATCTGTGGTGGGAGAGTCCTTTCCTGGGAGAAAAAGGAACTCAGTCTTGTCGAGATTGAGTTTCAGGTGATGGTCAGACATCCACTGAGAGATGTCGGTCAGACAAGCGAAGATCTGTTCTGCTACATGTGTGTCGGAGCTGTATATATACAGTAACTTCTCACCCTTGAATTTATGTCATGAGCATATATATATAGGCACGCGCACTCCGACGCTCTCTGTGTCTGAACATGTGCTCAAGCTTCGTGAGCCAAAGTTATTACCCTGCAAAAAAAAAAAGGGGGTGCGGTTCCTCGATAGACGTGATTAAACGAATGCAGGACACAGTATGGATGCAGGAGAAAGAAGCGTGGTTTGGGCGGTCGGTGGCGATGGCGGGGAAACGTGTTTCAGTGGTGAGTGAACCCGCGGTGTTGAGTCTGTGAAATCGACAAAGGGGACGACGACGGATGCGAAGACTTTGTGTTTTTTTTCCCTCTGCACAACATGAATAAGACCGCCTGTGCGAGAGGAAGGACAGATATGAACAGTCGGAATCTCACTCATCTACATCTGAAAACTAGCTGATAAAACCGGCTGCAAACAGCCTGGTGAGCTCCCCCTCACACACACACCCACTCCTCTCTCCCTCTTTCTCTCTTTCTCTCTTCCCACTTCTCTTGCTCGAACAGCTAAATGAAGCCTTTGAACCTCTTCACAGCGATGGGAGCTGAATGCTCTATCAACAGCAGCGCGCTGAAAACACGCTACCGGCCCAGGAATCCAGATAAACATATAAGAGCCGCTGGCCCGCCGTCAACAGGCGCATTCAGACGCAGACAATAGGGCTCTGATCAGAACAATGATTATGCTGGCCCTCAGCCGTCCTGTCATTGGCAGCCCACTTTCTCCATTCCTATCATTTTAATTAATTCTGTGATATTTCCAAAGCCCGGGCTGCATAGACCCCTAATGAGAAAGCTCATCAAAAGACATGCAAAGCCAGGCAATTTGAGCTGCGGCTGGCATGATACATTGCACTTTCAGCCTCCTCCTCCTCCTCCTCCTCCATCCCCCAATTACTTGCTTTTCTTCTTGATGCGCGGCACTGTTCACCGCCACAAAGAGCATCTCACGGTCACCAACAGCATCGCACGTACACGTGTGTGTTTCCTTTCATTTTTCTCCCCCCTGGAGGCGACGCCATTCTCTCTATCTCCTCTCCCTCTCTCCTCTTCCGTATTTCTTTCACTTTTTGGTGACTGTTTTGCTGTTGTGTACTGATAGCCATCTCATTGACTTTAATCAGCCATCCATCAATGTGACAACGCTCTAAGAAGAAAGGTTCTCAGGCGCTAGTTAATTAATCTGCCCGTTCCTGTCTACCTGCACTGCTCAATCATTGGGTAAATAAAGGCAGTCAAGAATGTAATTGTTTGTTTTCTGTGCACAGTTTGGAAATAAAGGCACTTTCTCATCTCAGGGAACTGTGAAAGTTGCCCTTTTCGCTTTGATTTGCCGGAGATATCTCATGTAGCAAATGAGGCTCAGGTTCACGCACCAGCAGAAATAATTCTTCTTCTCCTTTTTTTTTTTTTTTTTGTTTTGCAAAAGTATTGAAGATGTGAAATGAATAGAACTAGGGCTGCGAGTATTCATAATCGATGAATCTGTCAATTATTTTCTTGATGAATCCATAAAATGTTGGAAATGGAAGTTCTCGAATGTCTTGTTTTGTCCATAAACCAAAATGATTCGGTTTTGATGATATTTTTTGTTACACGGAGCAAAGAAACCATAAGATAATCACATTACACAATATTTTCTCAATACGCTCTCAGTACAGTGCAAGAATATTTTTGGCTTTAAACGCGACCATTTCCATCACCGTCCTGGATTAAACTGCTGTTCTTTATCCTTATAACCCTTTAAAAGCAACCACACTTTGCATTACCGTAATTACGCGACGGTTTGTGCTATAGGAACAATTCCAATGGTTTCTGAAAGCTGAGAAGTTGCACGTCAAAGCACAACGTGTGGTTATTACGGTAATTTCACTCGCACTGTTGCAGGAAGCCGGCGACTGAGCGTCTATTGAGGCAAAAACTCATACAAATGTTATTTTAAATATGTTTTATACTGTTTAAAAAAAAAAAATTGTACATAAAACTTTTTGTTTTTCTTCACTTTAAATTGTTAATACACCATTTTACACAAGTTATTCTGGAAAAAAGGGAAAAAAGCCCTTGATTGTTTAAATAAGCAAAAAAAAAAATGTTGATGTCTAGGTGTTATAGGGTTAAAATTAGTATTTTGTAGTATTTTTCAATTTCACAATTAATTCCGTAATCAATCACTTAATCTTACTCGATAGAGAAGTAAGAAAGGATTGTAGAACAGCAGGTGCAAGGACGGTCGTACTGTGCCATCTCTGTACCCACAGGAATTGTTCTGCTCCCCTTTATATTTGTGATTGTGCCGTGTGTTTAATTAGTATTTGTAGTGAGGGGAGAGAGCTGTTAACATGCCTGTAGCAACGTGCTCACTCATTGGCTTTGCTGTCATTAGAAACCACAAATATGGCAAATGATGACACACACTCTGTAGCAGATGTTCTGTTCTGTCTTGAGAGCTGTCGTTTCAGTCTACAAACCTTTGATAATAATATGTATTGATTATTATTATTATTATTATTATTACATACGCACACTTATATTTAATAAAGAATTGAATTGGGAAGCAACATTTGAATATTTAATGGTATTATTTGTCGAATATTCCACACTCCAGCGCATGCATGAGACCTAGAGACAGTAATGCAGGTTTCACAGCGTGTTGAGCTCATTGGAGCAGCTTTAATCCTTTACAGTGCACTCAACCCTTGAGTGTAACTGGAGGTTATAACAAGTCTTTTTCTAAATGTTTTATTTTCATGTAGAAAATCAAGGTCCTTCAAGGTAACACATATGTCTGTGGTAAAAGAAACAACCCCAAGACAAGTATATATAAGAATATACAAGAAAAACTCAAATAAAGCACTAAAAACATTATTTTTCAAACATTAAAGAACAGTGTTTCCCAATCCTGGTCCTTGGCGACTGTTGTCCTGCATGTTTTAGATGTTTCTATGCTCCAACACACCTGATGGATTTCATCAACTTCCCATCTTTAGTTTCTGATATGTTACCGTACACTTTGCCTTCTGGAACTGCTCTGAAGGTTTGACTGCGAGGGCCTCTACTGATTGTTCACAATTCCACAATAATGCTTTCTGTGACGTGGCAGGATTGCTGCAGAAATTCACATTTCTAAGATTGGAAGTTACCAAATATCAAAGTAAGAAAAGTCATCACTTCAGCATGAAGTCCACTCACTAAACACTTGCTACTGCTGCCATCTTGTGATAAGAGATGCACCACAAATGGAGAGGAAAGATTTGTATCTATATAAACGCAATAATAAACATTTCACACATTTACTGATCGAATAATTGAATATTCATACTATTCAACCCACCACGATGATACCCACTGGTTCCAGAAGCCTCCAGTTTAGTATTTTGGCGACTTTGGGCTTTTTTTTCCTGTAAAGTCACTTCCTGGTTGCAGGTTTTTGGGCTTGTTGTGTATTTTGGGCTTGTTCCCAGCTCCATGACTTTCTCCTCACACACAGATGACAGTAGAGTTTTTCCACCCAAACCCTGCTTCTGATTGGCTCTGATCCCGATGGTGAACAGTACTATAGCCAATCAGTGGTAGAGTAGGTGGATTTTTAGTGACAGTCTGATGGAGGAGAGTGTCTGAATGTCCTGGCTTCAGTCTTTATTTATTTGTGAGAGAGATATTTAGAGTGAAAGAGGGGGCATCTGAGTTTGCTTCTGTTTTATGACATAATTTGGTTTTGAAGTCCTGGAACTAACAGAAAAGGTTTACTGTGTATATAATGTACTTGGTACTCTAGTCCAATAGTGTCTCAGGAGAGTTGTTTTGGGCTCCTTTTCATCGGCGCGGTTGCTCGTTTCTCTCACGAGATCTGGCAACACCGCGTGTTTTAAACCTTCACCATGGAAACCATGATATTGCCTCACTGTATTGAAAGTATACATTCTGGGACATTCTTCACCTCTCGGACCCGTTGAGCACATGTATTCCATTCAGACAGGTTATTATATGACGTGTCAGGCTGTTTGACCGTGTGTTCGGCTGCTCCTGCTCCTGCTCCTGCAGCTGCTCGACTGTTGAGGCGTCGCTCGGTGGAAATCACTGATGTAATTCAGCCCAGATAAATGCCACGTATATGTGGCGGGGATCTGTGAAGTGTAAGATGTGTGCAGCCCCTCCCCTCACACACACACACACACACACTCCACTCCCACTCTGAGTGAAATCAGCCACTGAATCAAAGCCAAACAGATCTAATCAAGCAGACAAGGCCAGTAATGACTTTTCAATGAGACACATTGTAAATTGAGTGTCACAGACAAATGTGAATAAAGTAGCGAGTGTGAGTTCTGTGGAAAGTTCAAAGTAAACAAGTGAGCTTAGGCTCAAACAAGTAAAAAAAAACAAAAAAAAAGGTACAACTTTAGTTTTTATCATTATATTTAATCTTTTTAAAATAAACGGATCATTACGTGAGAACAGAAGCTCTGAATGTGCTGCCCGACAATTATCTGATTTGAACAGGAACAGCTGAACCGTTATGATGTAACCACACGCTGTCATGGTCGTCTTTGGACTTTTTGTTGTGCAGACTTTTAAGCTCAACCCTTGCCTCCACCTCTTAGCCACTATCCGTCCATTTAGTGTGTAGGGGGATGGTGTTTCCTGACCCTTGTTGAAGTAGAGGAACTATAGCTCTTCATGTCATGGACCTATATTGTTTAGGATGTTGTTTCCCTCTCCAGTAAAAAACACGTTCCGTCTGCTTACGTGATGATGACAATGAGGTGTCACATTCTTGAAGGGTAGTTTTAACCCCTACTTCTTATAACTCAGTGGTAAAGTTGAAAGTGGTAGGGGTTTAACTGAGGAATGGGACGAGATTACCTGGCTGATCCATCCATCGCTTTATCCTCCACATGAGGGTTGCAGGGTTGAGGATATTTCGGAGGGCTGAGGGCCGGCGCCGGCAACTATTCCCCAAGCTAGAAGTCCCGAAGTTTCCCGAAGAGACGGCTTCTAAGTATATCACGTACAAGAAACAACTCAATTTCGGGGAAAAGAGCACCCAAGGGTTTAGGGTTAGGCATGGAGAAGAAGTGAGGTTAGGGTTAGGGCCAAGAAGACCTGGTAAGGCCATGAACAAGTAAACAAATGTCACGTAAAGGCTATATTTATTCAAGTCTTTGGGCCTCAGCTGACATAGGGCAATAGGCGGGGGTCACACCCTGGACGGTTTGCTTCCAGTCCCTTTCCAAGTAGCTCGCCAGAGGTTTATATTATGAGTTTGATCTATCCGATCAAACTCAGAGGTGTCCCGTCCCTGTCAGACTGTCAGATGGACATTTAAACAACACTTCAGTGGACGCCTCTCTCGTTGACTCCATGTCATCTCGCTAAATGGAAATACCCAGTACACATCATACTGTACATACAGCTGTACATATGGATACTCGTGTGAAGTGACGCAGTGACATGTGGGCAGATAATAACAAAATTATATTTTAATTCAATAGTGTGTGAGATAAACTAGAAAGAAATGCGTACAGAAATACCAACATGCACATGGGGCTGAACTAGATGCTATGTTCATTATGGTTATTGCAAAATGTGAGTTGTAGGCATCGACATTTTATACACACATGGTGAGAACATGCAAACTCTTAAATATGTCGCCCACCGCGTTCCTCATTAGTCGACGTCTACATGGTGAGAATCCTGTACACTGGTCCAAAAACATCTTGAAATTAAACGGCGTTAGATTAGATCGTTTCCGAATGAAGTGCGCGGGCTGCATTATAACCCTGTGTAATTCAAATTATCTTTGATAATTATTCTGTGACTAATGACATTCTAGAGTGCGCCTCTCTACGTAAGTGAGAATTACCTGCTATATCACACAGCATGCTTCGCTAACTGTGAAGAACAAAAAAAAAAAAAACCTCTCCCAGTGTACATTCTAGGCATAAAAGCAAATAATGTCAGTTTTCATTATTTCACACCTAATTGAAACTTTTCTTTCCCAAAGCTGTTGTTTTCCTCCTCACTTTCCAAACTCTTTTTTTTTTTAATATAATTAAACAGTTCTCTGCTACCTTACATTCCAGGCGCTGTCCTCGCCGCGCATCCACTCCCGGCATTCTCAGCGAGGCAGGAAATTGAAAGAGGGACGAGCAGAATCCGCAGCTTCAGAGCTGACGGAGGATGAGCTGCTGACCATAATTACCACCAAGTGCTATTCAAATGGCACCACCTCGCTTTATGGACAGTTAAGAATACCCATGCTCTCTAATGTACTCTCACTTCCATCAGCGATGTTCCTATCCAGTGGTCATATGCAGACACGTCGCCGCGCCTCGCGCACAATGGCTGCTTAATAGCCAGCTACTTAAAGACACTACATCAGTACTTTCACATCACTGCTCAGCTTTATAGACCATATCATGTTCCATGGTGGCATGGTAACAAATGAATGATTTGATCATTAGTCTCTCTGTTCTGTCTCTCTCTCTTATATAGCAGTCACTTTATTAGGGACAGCTGTTCTGACGCAAATATCAAAATCATAACTCATAACAGCAACTCGGTGAATTTGGGTATACGTGACCCAGTTCGGCCCTTACATACTGTATGTTTTTATGATATCTGACTCCAGATTTGATAGAAAGGCAGAATTTTTGTCTTTTTCTCAGTCCTGCGTGGCTTAGATTTGGTTACATTGCCATTTAAAAATGATAATTGTGACAATGGAAATAACATTATTGTAAAATAGTGTATTTGTATGTAACTTTTAGTGTAAAAAAAAAAAAGAATGACTTGGAAGAAATCTTTGGACATCAATGTTTTCCTTAAGTAGCGTATTCATGTCTACTGTACATGCATTTGAAGATTTTTCCTGCTCTGGGAGGCGTTTACTAAAACATAAAATACCCGCAGAGCGTATCTCCAATTCTCCAATAGGTATGTCTTCAATGAACGGGTGGGTTTACGGTAAAAAATAGACACACCCAGGAGAAGGGGCGTTGCCACTGAAATGCAGCTGGCTTTCAGCTGGAATGGGAACTTTTGAAAGGCTACCACCGCTGTAGGTGCTTTTCCTGGCGGCCTGATGGTAGAAGCTGGAAGGCCACGTGTAGATGGCGGGTTGGATCTTCTGTGATGAGTTTGTCTCAAACCAGTGCGACATTTTATTGTAACACGGTTTTCACTTCCGTTTTAGTCGACTTCCCATTTTCTGGTCAGTTGCCACGCCCACCCTGTGGGTTGTATCTCCAAGTGTTAACCAGTGTAAATGCAGATATGGGTCACTTTTTAAAGACAATGTAAGCAGGTCGTCTAAAAAACATCAATTACAGACAACATGTCAGAATTGGGCAGAATAAATGCAGCCTTGGATGTGATCAAGACAACGTGCTGAAGTTCACAAATTTGATTCAGCTTTTTAACTCCTGGGATTTTTTTTCTGCACAAACATCTCCAGGGTTTTCACGGAATGATGTGAAAATGAGAAAATATCTCGTGAACGGCAGTTTTCTGATGATCTGGGCAAAATACTTTTTTTTTCTACAAAGAGCCCGTTTCATGCCTTGCGACAGCCTTCTCTGTGCTTGGTTGCAGTGCTACGGTAAATACATGTTCCAGTGCTTCATTGATTCATTCATGGATGGTTTGACTGAGAGAATAGCTTTTTAACTGCTGGGAGAGACGGGGGGGGGAACATGCAGGTTTGGAGTCAGACGCTTTAAAATGTTTCTTTAGTGTGTTCACTGTGAGCGGTTCTACAGAGATGAGTGTGAAATGTAACCTTAATGTCAGCGAGTCCCTTCCTGTACCTGCACTCGCTCAAGGTCAGTGTGGAAGACCAATATCTCCCCAAGGTTGATAAGCCTCAGAGGGCAAACACACACATCTCAGATGTTCTCTCGTGATAATCGTCACTCTGTGATGGCCTGTGGGAAGTGATTAAAGCACTTTGTCTTCGGTCATACCTACCTCGTCCAAACCTCGCTGCCGTTTACTTAGGACAAAACTGTGCGTCCGTCTTCAAGTGCATCTCCACTGCAGAGTTTATTCCAAATCCTGTGTTTTTAGAAGGTAATTTATGAAGTGCAGTTGTTAGTGAATGCTGAGCAGAGGAGTGCTGGAGTTCTCCGCTCTCCGTCTTTGTTCATAAATCTAAAAGAGGCGAACATTGTGCCGTTCCTTAAACTCCAATGTTTCACTGAATTCTTAACATTATTAACACTATTTCATCATTTCAGGCTGTGCAGTGTTCAATCACATCCTCAGACTCTGACTCTGCAGATCATAGGTAAGGCATAGCATAAAGGTTTTCGTCAATAAGACAAAATGACGAACATTCTATTGACATTTTTGTCAACAAAGTAAAAACAAATTGAAAATAGAGAATAAATGTTTACTGTGTTGCCGAAACTTTCTGTCATTCTTTGGTTTCATCAACTGAACCAAAGTGTTCAGTGCTGGGAGAGAAGGAAGAGCAGATATATGGACAGATGTTATACAGGATACCCACAGAAGATTTAGATTGAGAATTCATTTCAATTTGAGCTCAAATGTATTTCCATAATTGACTTATCGCTCACTTATTTTTCTTAATTAAAGCAACACAATGTAGGATTTCAACCTTCAAGTCATGTCTCCAAGGTCATTTTGAAACTTTGGTTTTCGCTTCAGCGCCGTGATGACACAAAATAACTACAAACTTCTACTTCATGGCCTTCACGGCCAATCCACTGTGATCTCATTTGTTAAACCACACAGCAAAAAGACATAAAAGATCCAGCTCCTGTTACATGTACTGAGGAAATCATTGTTTGTTTGTTTTTAAATATACATACAACTCAAATATGAAACAAACATACTCGGACAATTTCAAGCGAATTGATATTCAAAAACATACGAGAAGACAAGAAAACCTCGTCTGTATATTTTGTGTCGAAGGAGAGGTCGCTGTTAAGATTTGGCTCTGTTGCATTTGAGGTGCAGATGCTTGAGAATCTGTGGGATGTTCTGTGTAGCAGTTTTCTAAGGGCATAGAAGATCACATACTTCAAGCTGAGGAACAAAGCATTTTCTCCTCGTCTCCCCTCATGGGGCAGGGGAGGGGCGTGTGCCTGATTTGAAATGATGAAAATATCAAAGTCTGAGTCGTGAGCCAAGAAGAACAAGGTCTGAACATGGTCACGAGTATTCGGTCAGATCCCTGGACCAGGAGGAGGCACATTTATGCTATGAAATTTAGGATTATCTGTTGTAATCTGTATGTAAATAAGGTGAGGTGACTCCAATGTTCTCTCTTTCTCTCTTTCTTCACAATTTTCCCAAAAAATTGTGTGAAAGTAGTTAAAACTGCAAGATTAAAGTCATTTTGTTGTTCTGTCGAAATATTACCTTTGAAAACTCAACAATTATCAAAGTCGTCGTCCCCGGTGATCATTAAGCCAGCCGGCTCCAAAAGCAGGCAACATGGTTTTTTGCTGTTACACTGAATATGGTAATAATTCTTCATCATGTCGTGCCAAGAGTGAGATGAGAAGATTGATATCTGTCTTTGTGTTAAAAAAAACCCAAAACAGATGGTGTTAGTATAACTGTGTTCACACTGAATGGAATTAAAATCTGTTGCACAACCAAATTACAACCATGAGTATAAAATAAATAAGATACAGCATTGGTTTTCTGGATGACAGAGACTGTCCATTTACATGCACAACTGCCTCAGTGTATCTTTTATTTTTCTTTAAGATTGAAACTATTTGGGGACGGCACAGTGGTTCAGTTACTACCAGCTTCTTTGTGGAGTTTGCATGTTCTCCCTGTTTTCTTCAGGTTCTCCGGGTTCCTCCCACAGTCCAAAAACATGCAGTGGTTAACTGGACACTCTGGTCATAGGTGTGAATGTGAGAGTGTATGGTTTGTCCCTGTGATGGACTGGTGACCTGTCCAGGATGTACCCCACATTTGGCCCTATGTCAGCTGGGATTGGCCCCAGCTCCCCTTGACCCTCACGTGGAGGATAAAGTGTAACAATTAATTAAAGTATTTAGTTTTTTTTTTTGTTTTTTTTTGAGGCTGACATAGATAGAAAGTGAGTGTGAGTGTCTTCCTTCAACTTCTTCTCCATTTTCAGCCATTTACAGTTAAACCAGCAAAGGTCCTGTAACTAAATGCTTTTGCTCATTTTTCCAGAATAACCTCAATATCTAGCAGTTATTTACAATTTACTGCATGTTAAAATAGTGTATTAACAATTTAAAATGAAGAAAAACAATACGTTTTATTAAAAAAACAAAAGAAACACTGTAGTTGTACACAAACACTAGATTTTGCATGTTACGTTTGAAAGTCATGTATCAAACATATTTAAAGTAATATTTGTCTTAATGTCCAAAAACAGGCCAAATGTACAGGCGTTTCTCCAACTCTCTCCTCTCTGGTGACAAAGACGCTGATTCACCAGCTTCCTGCAAAAGCATGAGTTAAATGACTGTAATGACTACACGCTGGCTTTGACGTGCAACTTCTCAGCTTTCAGAAACCGTTGGATTTTTCCGTCGCGTAACTACGGCGCTTGCACCACCGTGTCGTCGGTGATAGGCTCGGTGTTAAAGGGTTAAGATGTTTTTGAGAGGGATAGTGAGGCTTTTTAGGTTTCTGGTAACGTTCAGCATTTCCAGGTTATCACTGGAGTATGTGGCACCGTTGTTTTCAGTGAAGCCAAATATTCTCTGACGTGTTTTTACACGTCATGGTCATTTTATGACAATATACCACATTTCTTACAGACACATGAGTTTAGTCAGTGCCGGTGTCTAACATGATAGCACTTAAACTCAAAGCATCATTTACTAGATTAAATGTTTTTTTTTTTCCATAACTGCATTTTAATGTCTGTCACAATATATACTTATTCCATTTATTTGTAAGCATATCTGATAAATAAAGTGGGACATTTTTACACTCCTCCGTATAACATTTCCGGCGTATTATAAATTCAAACTCTTCCACTGTTTGTTTTCATTTTGGCAAACACTTAATCCTCCAGCACTCCACACGCACAGCTGTTTACTTTACATCATTGCTATGATGGTGGTTTGGAATGAGCAATAAAAAAAATAAAAAAAATATAGCTGGAAGGTAAAACGGCAATATGCCCCCCAAAGTACTGCAGGGGTTCACATGTGGAATTGAGTGAGTTAGTGCGTAATGTCACAGCGTGCCATACTGATACGTAAAAGTTCAAATAGCGATCAGTTCCATTGGTCCTGGAAGTAAAGTGCTGTGTTGTGCTCTCTCTCTCTCTCTCTCTCTCTCGCTCTCTCTCTCTCTCCCACTCTCTCGCTCTCGCGGCTGGTGTGCTGCTGGTAAATTGATCTGGCAGCACAACTAACCATCTGGGCCCGGGTCTCTTCAAACACAGAGAAAAAAGCCTGAGGAACAGATGCACACGCTTGTGAGCGTAGTGTAAACAGCGACTGCGCCAAGTCACAGAGCCCCGCACGCTGTATGCCTCTGCTTTTAACTTTGGGTGTAAGAGGTCTCATCCATGTAGAAAAACACCTTGTAACTGTGTTTTTTTGCGGCCAGTGCACAATTGTTAGAAATCATACAGGATATGGAAAAACATGTTGGGTGGTGGCCCAAACAGAGCCACAGAGTGTTGCAGAACTCACACGGAAATGTGTGATTCACAACTAGGCACCGATGAGCTGTCAATCACACAATTTTCATTCTTATGTGGTATCCTTCATCGCCTAATCATCACGGAAGCGCTGTAGACGGGTGTAGAACACAGTAGTTGTGTTGTTTCTGGGTTAAAAAGATGCAGGGATGATTCCGGTTCATGAGTTTTTTCTCC
Source organism: Solea solea (assembly GCF_958295425.1). Classification (NCBI taxonomy): domain Eukaryota; kingdom Metazoa; phylum Chordata; class Actinopteri; order Pleuronectiformes; family Soleidae; genus Solea; species Solea solea. The sequence continues at coordinate 5,767,365 of NC_081153.1, read as the reverse complement.
TCACAGGAGATCAGTGGTTTGCAAAACTCTGATCTTCTTGTTTGTTCTTAACTTCAAACCTGACTTTTCTACAGTTCCTTAAGATTTTTTTTTTGCATGATCATTTTTTTTTGTTCTCCATCCTGCTTTTCGCTCACATCTGAACCAGTAGGACGCAAAGGACAAATGTAATCGTCCTTTAAGAGAGACATTTCCCTAAGGAAACCTTTTTTTATGAGCTGAAAGGAACAATGGGCAGAGTAAAAAAAATATAAAAAAGTGTATTTGTAATCAGCTATGGCTTCACTTTACTTTAAATGAACGAGAAGCAGTCCAGATATTCCTGAATGCAACTGTCATGGTTTGTTTGTAGTAATTGTGGACCAGCTGAAAACAGTTTTATTGGAAGATAGTCAGAGAGACAGATAGATGGAGACAGGTGCACAGTAAGTGAGGTTTCCCTGGAGACTGACTTCTCTTTCTGTCACTTCTTCTCTGAGGACAACATAATACTAATCCAGTGAGAAGGCCAGAAACAGCTCCTCTCCATTGCACCCGCTGCCGGGGCTATTGAAAGTGATATCTGAGATTACCTTTCATTCTGGCAGGCTGGCCTCCCTTAACCAGGCCATTGCAGGGTATTTGTGCCCGCCGCAGATTGGAGGAGACAGTTACCCTCATTGAACAGACAGCCCCCACTTTCTCTGCTGCCATTTCCTGCTCCTTCTCCAGCCCAAACATGAGCACACATCCAGTGAGAAGGACACTATCAGAGCTAATATCCCCAGGCTGTTTGTTGGACTTCTTCCTGCACGGGAAGAAATATCCTCATTTTCAGCAGTGCATATTTCATAATGGTTAAGTGGCTGTTGCCTGTGAAGTCTTATGTCTCCTTTTTTCCTTTAACACATGTGGTAGAAATGATCATTCCTTCTTGGAACATCTCCTGATGTGTTTTTATCCCAAATCTTCTACTTTCTCTTCTCTCCCATGACTGCATATATTATTTATTTATTTATTTATTTCGGTCATGACATTTAGATCACTCATCACATAACATTGCAGTTCACACAATATACATAACCGAAAGGGAAAGCGGGAGAAGCAAAGCTTAACTAGTCCCGCCCCATTATCATCATACATTTCATTTCCTTTTTTTTTTTTTTATTTGGCTTTTTATTTTTATTTATTTTTTTTTTTTAATGACATTTTGACAAAGAAAACATGTTTCAGCATCCGGTAGCACTCAGAGATATAGTCTAGCTCTAGACAGTCAACTCAGACTCCATGTGTGTATGTACATGTGTCCATGGTGTTCCATCGCGCCGTTGCACCGTTTCCCCCAGTGTCTACAAATTTCTGTCTCTGACCTTTGTCATATTTTCTTTCTGTGTCAGTCTGTATCGATTAATAGTCATCTCTACATACTTCTTTTTAAATACACTCAGTTTTGCTGATTTTTTCATGTCCTCATCCAGATTGTTCCACTGTCTGACCCCCGTGACCGATACAGTAAAGGATTTTAATGTAGTTCTTACCCTTCTCTGCCTAAACCTCATGTTCCCTCTTAGATTGTGTCCCTCCCCTCTGTTCAGGAATAATGTCTGTAGATTGTGAGGGAGGTTTTTGTTGGCAGCCCTATAAATCATCTGTACTGTGCGGTATTTTATTAAGTCATAGAATTTGAGTATTTTTGATTTGGTAAATAGTTGATTTGTATGTTCTCTGTAACTGGCATGATGTAGGATTCTCAAGGCTCTTTTTTGGAGTATAAACAGGGGATAAGTAGTGGTTTTGTAAGTGTGTCCCCAGACCTCTGCGCAGTATTGCAGGTGTGGAGAGACTAGTGCGCAGTACAACAAGTACAGTGCCTTTTGGTTTAATAGTTTTTGTGCCCTCCAAAGTATGGACACACCAGTATATATATATATATATATATATATATACAGTATATGAGAAGGAAAAAGTCCAGTTTGACTCCCCTGCAACAGGCAGCCTGCCATTTTAACCATGCATGGTCTTTCATACATATACCGTGCCATGTTTCCGGGCACTCATTGCGACAGACTGACGAGTTCAGATTATTTAGCTGGAGGTGACTTCCTGGATTTGCCTCTTTCTGCAGCTAAAAATGCTTCAGATAAAACCTTGGCTACTAACTCACTAATCTAAACCTCTAACTCTGAGCTAACTCTTCTCCTGGTAACTTTGTGTATGTGTTACATCTCTGTTGGTGTCTCAAAGTCAATGATTCCTCCTTAGTAGAGAGAGGAGAGAAGACTCCAACCAGGCTTGCAAGTGTCCATCATTACGTCATGAGAAGGTTCCGTCCAGCAAAACATGCCTGCACAAAGGATTGTGGGTACCTAGTATGCTGCACCAAGGATGCACAGCATGCATCCTTGTGAATTCCCTGTGGAAAGGTCTCAGTCCCAGAGCCGGATTAACGCAAAGGCAAACTAGGCAAGTGCCTACGGCCCGATTGGCAGAGGGCCCAGACAGAGGGACAATCAAAATCCAAGCCGATCTAGAGTCGGTCGCGGCACACCACCGGCGGAGGAAATTTTATCTCAAACTTATGTGTTACACTGAACTATAGAAATGACTGAAACGTGCACTAAAACTAATAAACTGATAAAACTAAGAAACATCCAGACCAGTGGAGAAAACTGCTGAACAGTCCAGACCAGGAGCTGAGCTGCTGAGTGTTGAATACCAGAAAATGGAAGAGAGGTGATGCTTGTCCATGAAAATGAACCTCTTTACCATGACAGCACAGTTTCTCTTACTGCAAGTCTAAGTGGTCTTTGTATATTTGACTACTTATTAAACTATTCAATTTAATCAGCACATTTAATTAAGATTTTCTGCAAAATGCAATAGCTTACAACATTTATCTTATTTGCTCTGTTTACATAGCAATGCTGACACGTATTGGTGATTTACTGGTACTACTGCAATCGCAATGGATAAGATAAGGATAATTTAATAGCATTTAATAGAGCCTTGTAGTAACGTATAAATACGGTAATAAAAATCAAAAAATAGTCTGATAGACTGTTTAATATACGACACATGACTTGTTTTGGCATACAAAGAACCAAGTCGTAACCAAAGACTACGCTATGTAAAATGTGAATTAACTTTTATTAGTAACTTTGTTAAGTTTCAGATTTCAATTCATAAATAACATTGATGGAGGGGGGCCCAAAAAATGCAGTCTGCCTAGTATAGTCCATTTATTTAATCCGGCTCTGCTCAGTCCTGTAGGATTATTAGCATCCTGCACTCTGGAGTGGTCCTTTGAGTATTCTTTCTTGACTGTTTCGTCAAACACGACTTGCCTCCCATTGGTTTTGGCCATTTAAATACTTGAAATGAAAATAATCCAAGGTGGACTCCAAAAAAAGGGGGGGGGGGGGGGAACGGTTGATAAATCCCAGTTGTCACATGGATTTCACCAAAGCAGTGTACTGTCCTGATGATTTGAATTCAAAGACATTTGTTTTCATCCGAAACCAAACAGTGCAGCACTCTTTTAGTCTGTGGATGCTCTGACTCCATGGGAAGCAATACATCCTGCTCCTCAGGCTTTATCTTCAGCGGCAGCAGCAGCAGCAGCAGTGTGGCCTCTGTTGGTGAGGCAATCCTTATTCCACTCAAGGTCACCCTGCAGATGTAGTGGATTCACTCAGCTGTGCACCTTCCAGGAAGCAAAGAAAAAAAAGAAACCCCACCAAAGCTGATTCATTAAGTGCGACTTTTAAAGAAGCACAAGAAACAGAAATGAGAGGAGAGGAGAAGGGGGGAGGGGAGGAGGGAATCAATCTAGTCCTGGCCGACTACAGGCTGTCATGGATTTGTGCAACTCACAGCCTTGTCTCTCATCTCGGAGTGACAGCGCAGAGTAATGACTGGTAATGCTTCACTGTGATTACCCGACGTCATTTTTCTTCCCCGCACGTACGCACTCCACAGGAATGTTTTATCTGGCTGCAACAGCGGTGTGTGCGAGTGTGTGATTGAGTAAGCGAATGAATGAATGAGTGAGGGTGTGAGCGAATGAGTGAGACAGTAAATGAGAGAAGGGTAGAGAGGAAGTAGGGAGAGCGGAGCACTTTATCTCCCCTGGCAGTGCGTTATGGTACCTGTGACACAGGAGAACATCATTGGTTTCATGTCTGTTTTCACTTTGTCTGTAGGACGCTGCAGCATTTTTTTTTTTTATGGTTGAACATAGAAGAGTGTTTTTTCTTCTGCTTATCATTTGGTTTGAGTTAAAGAAATCACAGAGCAACCGGGGTTTTAAGTCTTGTTACCAGCAAAATTCTCCTTTCAGAGATCACGTGCAGACAGAAACTGAAAGTGAATTACTCATTGAAAAAAAAAACAAGTCTTATCACACCAATAACACATAAAAGTAACACTATATTTTAAACCAAAGTGCTGGAAATACTGTGTCAAAGGGTGATAATAAATAGTTAATTGTTAAGCCTGAATAAATGAGTTAATAAACAAAAAAAGATAAAAAAAAATATGAAAAATACAGTCACAATATACAGTGAACTCATTTGGCTCATGAAATAAGTCTAATAAGCCTCATGTCTAAAATTATCTGCCTTGATCAGATAATAAATAATGAGCAAATCATTTTAATTATTAGCAATAATCACATTTAAATGATCCAAAAAGAGAAAATGAGTTGTGTATTTCATACTGAAATCCCTTATGGAATTATAGCTATGTTTAATGTTTAAGAAGTGGCCTCTCCTATTATTATCTGTTTAGTTTACTGTTGCAGCTTGTTCTTTACTTTGCTATGAAAAGGCCAACAACTCTAATTTAAATATGGTATATTCCAGAATTTATACCAACTACTTGCACATAAGTTTAATACGGTCACAAATACATGGTTACATTTGTGGAAAATAATGAAATTAGAAAAGTTTTGATTCATTCCAACAGTTTCTAGGTGACAGAAAAAAACAAATCTAAAGAAAAAATCAAAGGAATTCACACCAAATATGTTTTATTTGTTAATAATCGTGTAAATGAGCCATTTGATAACTTCTGCAGATTGAGGCCCCTAATAATATAGTAAAAAAAAACAGTGCAATGCATTGCAATATGCGACGCAATACATCACGTGCGGCATGGCCATGAAAGTATACCGGGGCATTTAGTGGAATACCCCGAAACCGATTTAACAACAAATTATACCAATGTTAGCCTTCAGTTACTAAACTCAAAAGGTGTTTAGTTTGTTCTTGAAAAACTGGACAGCAAGTCTGCAAACAAACAAACAAACAAACAATGCATAAACAAATCATCCACAAACAAGACTAAAATGAATATATCATCACAGTTTTTTAATACATTTGAATTTAAATGAAAAGATATTGAATAAAACTATGTTTCTATAAAATAGGTAAAGCCCCACTGGCGATATAATATACCTCCGAGGCCCATGCTAATGTAACGCATAAAATTAGCCTTGTGATAGTAAGTTATGAAACTGTAAGGGTAATTGCTGCAACTCTTTGGGGGTTTGTTCCTGAACAGCGCAAGTATCTCTGCATGGAGTGGCTCTTACCCACAGCAGCACCACCATATGGTCTGTGCTGGAGCCAACTGTCTCACGACGGCACTGAGAGAGGAGACGAGAAGGAGCGGCTGAGCCCGAAACCCCGCTGACCGTTGCCCACCTCTCACTGTTCCTGATTCAATTAATCAAAGCTTTGATTGGCCTAACGCTGACTCCCACAGGTAATGATGAACGGGCTGTTGAAGGAGCTGAGCTGGGATCTCTGCATATGCTGCACGTGCAGCTGTGGACGGGGTAGGCAGAGGAGGAGTGGATGTGAAAAGTGGTCAGGTGGAAGGAGGAGGCAGGTTTATTGGCACTGCAACTTATAACTAGACATTTGAAATAGTTAAAGAGACGCAAGACAAGGAAAAACTGATTTTAGCCACTTAAAAAAAGGGGTCTTATCTAATACATTTTAATTCACATTTGGAATAGTACTAATAATCAGGGCCACACGGTGATATATTGGTTAGCACTCTTGCCTTGCAGCAAGAAGACCCGGGTTCGAGCCCGGTTGGAACAAGGGCCTTTCTGCATGGAGTTTGCATGTTCTCCCCGTGTGTGCGTGGGTTCTCTCCGGGTTCTCCGGCTTCCTCCCACAGTCCAAAAACATGCAATGTGGGGATTAGGTGAATTGGACACTATAAATTGACCATAGGAGTGAGTGTGAGAGTGAATGGTTGTTTGTCTCTATCTGTGTGTGGCCCTGCGATGGACTGGCGAACTGTCCAGGGTGTACCCCGTCAATCACCCGATGTAGCTGAGATTGGCACAGCACCCCCCTCTGGTGGAGGATAAAGCGGTAGATGATGACTGACTGACTGACTAATAATCAGTCCCAACCGTTCTATTTCCCTTGGCGTACCAGAATAAAATGGAACGGTAAGTTCTGTCTACACCGTAATAGAAAAACGTAGAATTCGGCCTTCTTTAAATTAGCAACTTCCATTCCTAAGCACAAACCTAAAAACTCAGTGAAAGACCAGCTGAAACTGTCGCCCTGTGTCACCCTGGCACCAACAATATGTCCACAGAGTGTTCCTCATTATATCTTTGTTGAACCTACCCTAACTGGAGCAGGGTAAAACCCCCTTTTCTCCAAAACCTTACACATACCTTAACTCTGGGCTTCACAGGCAGAATGACAGAGGAGGCCCTCCTGTTAACATCTCCCTGATCTCCAGTTCTCCTCAGATCTGAGCTGTTTCCAACAAAGCTCTTCAACTTAACTCATCACTGACTCCAGAAACTCATCAAATCTCTGCAACACTACCCACGACAGTCTACACATCCAATGGAAGTTTCAGGCAATTCTAAAGTGCTTTCCTACTAAGAAGAAGAAGAAGAAGGAGATGCCAGCAAACAGCAGCCAGACATGTCTGTTTTGTTGTGTCGTTGTTCGTTGTCGTTGCACCGGTATGACGTCACGCTGCGTATCTCACTGATGTGGCCTGTTTGTCTCCACGAGGGCGGTCAAGCAGGTCAGGCAACACAGGGCGCAAAGGGCGTCACGGTTTTCTGTCGCCTTAACGGCTGACTGTCATGGTACTACAGCTCCACCTGTACCGTGCCATACCGTTCCTCTGATACCAAAGAGAAGGTCGACCAAAAAATGGAACAGTCGGGGGGCCAGTTGTTTTGGAACTATTCCAAATGGAAGCGCAAAAAAATAGGTACCGTAAAGGTACATACATAGATACATCCATGCAGAGCACGTCCTCTTATTCTCTGTACTTCAATGTCCAGGAAACAAAGTTGGTCCAGATGTGTGATCCACGTGGGCTACCGTGGCCAGGGTCTCCCGCCCCCACCTCAGAGATCCGTGCAGCAGGCTGTGGTACTTTGGCTGCTCGTTGTGCCCGCCCTGCCAGATGGAGGGCTAATCACGGGAACAGCATGTGGCTGGAGTTAGCCCCGCCCATCTGGACACAACGCAGGATGCTAAGCTCCGTACTGGACTGTCTCACTGCTGTTTGCTCGCTCCATCTGTCCTCCTCCTTCACCACCTCCTCCTCGTATTCCTTCGTTTTCCAAGTTTGCTTCACTGTTTCCTGTCACTTTGTTACTATTGTACTCAAATATTAGATCAATCCGCGGAGAAAAATGCGGAGTAACTTAACAGACAGCCAACAATTTATGGGTCTCTTTCATTCCAAGAGATGCAGAGCCAGTCATGCTTTGTTGTCAGCCTCCGAGTGTTCTCTCCAGAGATGAGCAGTTGCAGGAGATAAGCGGGACTATTCGAGGTCGATGGTATTGAGCCTGCATTCCTGTCCCTGATGAGATTAGCTGGCAGGGAGAGAAAGAGGGAGCGAGAGAGAGATGTAGGTAAGCCGCAATTTGAAAAGAATTGCAGTTTATAGATTCACTGTAACCTTGTTGTACCTAGAAAACTGCTCTCCCTAACACTTACCTGTCAATGACACAATTACATGATGACGCGGTTGTACATTTTCAGTCTCTCCGTAAATCACCGACAGAGATGTTCAGAATCAGCCGAGACTCAAACACTGTGTGTGGTCTTGTATTTGTGGATTTGTGAGGACCAAAGAAATCGTATGAACCATACGGGGTGAGGACATTTTTGGCAAAATGAGGACATTTTGGCTGGTCCTCACTTCATTGAAGGGCTTTTTTGGGGGGGGCTGAGACCTGGTTTAAGGGTTAGGGTAAGAATTGGGTTTAGGTTAGGGCTCACACGGCACAGATCTGTGCCACATGTACACCCTTGATTTAGCAAGGGTGTACAGGTCCACAGGCTTTCCAAAATGCATTTTTGTTTTCGTGTTCTTATGTGTTGTTGAGATAAAGTTATTATTAATATTATATCTCATATTTTAATAAAAAAACGTCAGTATTGTGCTGTCACGAGCATTAATCAAAAATAGAGAGTTTTTCCTTTTTTCGTTCATAAAAAAGAGCCAAACGACCTTTTAAATTACACAAATTCAATTAGATTTTCAAAAAAATTGTTGTGCAGGAAAAAAAGGACATAAGACACTCGATATGACAAACTTATATATATCAATATATAGATATACAGCACATTATGCATATATATGCATTATGTTTAGGGGCAGGGGCATTTGGTGTTTTTGTTGACGTCCTTAAAGAGTTGCATTGCTGTATTTTCACAGTCTGTATTTGCATCGTTTTATTGTAAATGACTGTAAATTGACAGCTGTTCACTGTGATTTAGCGGAGTTTAAATTATGGCAGTATGTCACAGTTGTAATATGTCTAAGAAGTATTTTCTTGCAGTAGAAAAATACTGTATTTAACTCTAAAATTTCACATTAGAGGAGTTTCCTGCGAATGTATGCTATCATATTTTGCGAATCATGAGAGTGGAAGCCTGTGAAAACCTGGAAATAATTTATACTGCCTGAGAGAAAGTTTGCACTGTGGACACACACACGCACACACTACTGTAGACACCGTTGTGATCTGACATTAGCCAACGACGGTAAAACTAGTTGAACAAAGTCTTCTTGATGTCTGAGCTCCATGTCTGCAGCATCAAAGCAAAGCGCTGAGTCAGGGCTTCTCGTGGTCTGTGACAGGGATGTAATGGACAGTGGCGGATCAGCCCCGCTACTTTTTTTTTGCAGGCGTACGTTTGATGGAGCCTCATTAATTACCTCACGCTGGGCGACCATCCATAGCCTTCAGACTGACTTGCCAATCACTTGTCTGGTTAAGGTTAGGAAATGAGTCGGCGCTCTTCACATTCTGGACATTTTGTGCTCATGTCCCCATCAGAGAGTGAATATCAGCTGGTGTCAGACGCTGTCGGGGTGCCTTTATTTTGTCAGCGCCGTGGTAATGTGAGGTGTTGTCATGGTAATACACTGGAAGTGTTGAAGTAAGGAGCCAAATGGAAGGGAGAAAAAAGGGGGGGGAAATGTATAATAAGCTGTGCCCAACAACCACTTGTCAGCGAGTTAGATTTAGCTTAATAAGCCAAGCAAACAACAAGTGACAAAGCGAAAGTGACACTTCATGCTCAACTTTTATAGAAACTCTTAGAAATAACACAGAAATAAAAACGGGATCATGATTTTCTTTAGTGTTCTTTAAATACAGTTTTTAGTACATTTCATCTTCGAGCTCCACATCATGAATTCACATAAGCACATTATAACAGATCACAATCAGAACAGGTATCCAAAGCTGCATTTCCACGACAAAGTCCCAGCTCGCCTCACCTCTTCACAGTTTGGTTGTGTTTCCTCCTCAACGTGGGCGGAGTCATCACTGCGCGGCTGCATGAAACTGCCTTGACACACATAAACTAGTGACTCGTAAACTTGTAAAGCACTCATTAAAAGGATTAGTTCATTACTTCCTGCATGACCGCCACTCGCGAACGCAGGCTTTCGGCAGTGCTGTCGCTAAATACACCAGATTCCTGTGTTAAATTTGAGATTTTAGACATTTTCTTTGCTAAATGTTGGAGATTAACCCATGTTTTCAGGATTTTTAAGTCTTTTTAACTGACCTACAGTTTGGCATTGTTCGGCTTGGTTCGGACTTCTCTTCCTGTGACGGCACTCGGACCAATCAGTGGTCCGGCGACGCCTTAGCTCGCTTGGAACCTCACCAGAGCAGGTACTAAAAAAAAGTACCAGGTACTATCACTAATTGAAACCCAAAATAACCGTGTTGTGACGTGCCGTGATAGTGGAAAAGGGGCTTTACAGTTACCATTGTAACTGTATTGCATTGTTTTCCAAAAACATACTATAAATACAGTATGTTGGCTGAATGCAGGGGCGTTGCAATAGGAGAGGCAAAGTAGGCAACTAACCTGGGCCCCCCCCCCCCCCCCCCCCCCGAGCTGAGCGGGCCCCTCCAGAGAACGGCTCATTGAGAGAACACTATCACTTTTCATGATCTGCTCTGTACAGGACATGACAATGACATCACATTTGAAAATTCCCCTGAATGCTCACTGTCACTCAATATCCCACCGTTCTATTTCCATGTGTGACAAGGAACACTAGCCCAATATAAAAAAGTCCTTTTTATTTGTTTATGTGTAATTATGGAGAGACTTGTGTTTGAATTCTCCTTTGGTTTTTTAATGACGCGACGCAATATTAGTTTTAATCAACTGCTCCTTTGTCTCTTATCTTTCCTGTGTTCAGTCGCTGTTCACTGGGAACCAAGTTAAATGGGAGAAATAAATTCCCCGTCAATGTCATTCTCTCTCTCAAATATCGGTGTGTTTGTTTCACAATGCTCATGTGGCGCCTTCCGCCGGGTCCGAAGCTCGGCGTTCAATCAAAACAACAAGAAAGCGGAAAGAGGAAACTGTGATGTGGCCAAGTCAGCAGAGAATTCTCAGCATCACAGGACAATAGACGATGAGGGAAGAGTCAGGAAAAGACAGTTTGATGATAGTCGTGGCTCCAAAGTCGAAGAAAGAAAGAACAAACGCTCAAAGAAAGTGACACTTTTCTTACACTGGAACGCTTCGCTGTGGTCGCTTTTTGCCGACGCAGTCACAGTAAATCGTGGAGCAGTTACAAAATACAGCTTTAATAAATATGAAATAAACAGCAACGATAAACGTTTCAGCAAGTCCATGTCATATATCTGCTGCACAAAGCAGTCAAGGCATTTCTTTCTTCTTGTTTTTTCTGGAATCATAAATATGTCAACACCTTCTTCACTATGTTGGCCTTTAGGACGCGTTTGTTTTTCGCCTGTGAAGGTCGAGTAAAGGACATTCACGGTCGCTGCTTTCTGTGAACGGCGCTCGGTTTAGCGAGGTGAAAAGACTCGCGCTCACGCTCACGCAGTGCCGTTTTTGAACCGTGCCGCTCGGACGCTCTGACCTGCTTCTCCAGTGTAACGGCGCAGCATTACAGCCAGTTCCAGCTTAGTGAGTCTTAAGATTGAGCCCTTTGCCGTTCAAACAGGTGTGACATTCTCCTTTGTCCTTGGCCACAAACCCACGTCTGCCCAAAAATCTAATCTTTGAGATAATACAACTGTTGCCTTTTTCTTTTTAGCAGATGTAGTGAAACAAAATCAGCTGACAGTTGATTTGTGAAGATCAGCATCTTTCAACTGGGAGGTTGTAGGTTCGATTCCCGGCTCGGCTATATAGTCTACATGATGGACAAGACACTTGACCCCACGTTGTTCCTGTAAATGGGCATGAAAGATGAAAAGGCACTGCAATTAGTTGTGTTGTAGCATCTTTGAGTGGTCATCGAGACGACAAAAGCACTATATATATATATATATATATATATATATATATATATACATAAACAGACCATATACCATCTGCAGAATATAGAAAACAATACTGGTCTACCTCTAATCACAATAAATCACAAAGAATTGTCTTGTGTCCAAAGGACTTGAGATAAAGAAATCAGGATTTTTAAGTCTCTTTAACTGATCTACAGTTCGGCATTGTTCGCTCAGACGTCGCGCTCATGACTCTTCCAGTGAAGACACTCTCTGACCAATCAGTGACCGGCAGTCTGTCGACGTCATAACCTCGCTAGAGCAGGTACTAAAAAAAGCATTGGTACTATCACTAAAGGAAAAGCAAACAAAAAAATTAGTAGAGCCGAGCCGAGTCGTGCCAGAACTGTATAATGCGTCTAAAAAACAACATGCGTCTACTGACATGGAACTGTGACTTTTATATGATTATTGCCCTCAGTAAATCTATACGCATGTTGTGGACTTTCCTCATCGGGGTCCAAAAAGGGAGAAGTGCTGCTCTCGCATCAAATTAGAATCTAAATATCTTATCGCCTCCTTTTAAATCACCTCATCCATCAGGAGTCTATGAAGTAAATTATGCAGCCGTCTCTCACTTGTCACGTCCCCCGCTGTTCCTCGTGTCTCTCCACCGGCTCCACTCATCGACTCTTTCTAATGTCTTCTCCCGATCACTAATGACATTACAGCGTCCTGTTGTGGGGTGAGGACTGAGAGGAGGAGGAGGAGGAGGAGGAGGAGGAGGAGGGAGGTCTGAGATGTTGCAAAACAGAGAGAGCATATCTTCACACAAGCGTGTTAACACCCGGCAAATGAAAAGCCTTCACTGAGGTTGACTAAAATGGATTTCTAATGATTTATCCCAAGGGGGGAAACATAGATGGATCTCGCTGGAACAATAATGTTTACACTTATGTATTAGCATTAACACAAAACCACAAAGATATGTGAAGATTTTCCATTTTATGTTTCTAAAAAAACACAGATGTGAGCTTACTTCAATTAAATGAAGTAATTTACTGAGAATTGATTAAAAAGAAAAACTGTACGAGGGGTAAACACGTTTACATGCACGGATTAATCAAGCTAAGGCCATAGTCCGACTAAGACAGGCAATCGAACAACCTGCAGAGTCCGAGTATAAACGCGGAAGAGAAAAACGACTGCACTATACGTCGTCTTCTTCTACTTCCAGGTCAAAGACCACGGAGGACATTTTGGCTCATTTGCCGAACGCCAAGTCCGACTCCGGTCCGACTAAGCGTATACATGCAGGAGTAATCAGACTATGAATATCCGGGTATGTTAGTCCGACTATGACTAGCTGAATTTTAGTCAGACTAACGTGATTTGAAGTTTATTTAAATATAACAAGTAAGGATTTTCCTCTTCACACGTTATATATGTTGGAAAATAGTTGCTAAAGAAAGAAAGAAAGAAAGAAATTAGTTATTACCATTACAATTAGTTACACCGAAACAATCGTGATCAGAGCAAATATGTGCACGACTGATTTCTGCAACATCTAATACCCTTTTGAATTTTGAAGCATTAACTTAATTACTACTTTATTTAATGTATGTTATCTGAAACATAAACACATAATTATCAACTAAAAGGTTGGCAAAAATTATGCAAATGTACAATATGCATCCCACAATGTATGACGGTGGGTTTAAAGGCAGCTCAGCGCTTTAAAATGACTTTTATTCCCCTGCTCTTTTAATCCATTTTCAAATCAACATTCATTGCCAGCAGTTGCAAAGTAGTGCCGCATTTGGAAAAAAAAAACAACCTGATTTGATTTTCTTCCTGCGACAGAACCCGGGCTGTTTGAGCCCCTCCATAAATATGAGGAATCAGACGGAGGATCAGATCAGAAGCCGGGGCTACTGAAGGTCACAGATTACAGCTGGACAAACACACAGGAAGTGCGGATGAAAACAATTTTACAGGACAGTTGCTCCGGGTTTTTGGAGAATAACTTTTTTCTTTTTTTTTTGCTTTTTACCCTGCGACATGCAGACAGATGGTGATATCATGACTGGGTTTCTAAATGAAATCTCAGGCCCAGAATTGTGAGCATCTCACCTGTGATTTATTCAAACTGAATGCTGAACATTTCTTGCCTTTTTGTGGAGGGGAGGGGGCGGGGACTCGAAGCAGCGCTCGATTTGTTTATCAAAAGCTGATAGAAAGAGCGTAATTCATCCTGGAATGAAGCTGCTCATTGCAGTCAGTGAACATGAAAATTGGATTCAGGTAGATAAGTCAATCTTTGGGTCGGATCCTTTTACTGTTGACCTGAGAGAGAGAGAGAGAGAGAGTGAGTGAGGGAGGGAGAAGTAGAGAGAGAGAGAGAGAGAGAGAGGGAGGGGGGAGCGAGCACCGCTACAGTGTTTCCATACTATATCAGTCCATTAATGTTTGTTTACTTTACTTTTGCCTGCAGGAAAAAAAAGAAAGAAAGAAAAACCCTTTTAACAGTCAGATGCTTCCTGTTCTGCAGATCTTTTGCTATTATTGTCTGACTGACAAATAAAAGCTTTTTCCTTTAGCGATTAAATGTCTTTAATTGCACTTTACGATCCAAATAATGTGCACTAATTACAAATTTATAATGAGCACTATGAAATGGACTTTGGATTCCGGAGCTGCTGCTTTCAGGCTTTTGGGGAAGAGGCTCATTATTTGGCATCTGAAAAAAGATTATACATATATCTTTTTTTCTTTTTTTTCTACAAATTGGAAATAGAGTGTATATATGTATACATATATATATATATATATATATATATGTATATACATTTATATATATATATATATACACATATACATATATATGTATATGTATATACATTTATATATATATACATATATATATATGTATATGTATATACATTTATTTATATATATATATATATATATATATATATATACACACATATATATACTCTATACTCTATTTCCAATTTGTAGAAAATGTGCAGATATGGTAGAAACCCTTTATGGGCTTCTTTAAAGACCTCACATATAAATGGTGAAATACAATGAAGTAGAATATCAAAAAAAAAGAAATTTAAATATGTTTTTAAGTATAAGTTAAAAATAAAACAACATATAAACAAATTCACAATGACGTAATGAAGATGGATAAAACCCTAAAGGAATCAATAATCATGACAAGCTTATACAAAATACCTTCCCACGGCTCCTGTTATTTTATAATAATTCAAGGCCCTTGAAAGTGTTTGAAAACCACCCTAAATAGGTAATAGTGCTTGAATTTTGTGCAAGAAAGATTGAAGTTGACATTTAGGTAAATGTCTCCCTTGTTTGTTGCAACGCCACACTGTCCACTGTCTCTCTCTCTCTCTCTCCGCCACTGACGTGAGATTCCGTGCAGAACACAAGCGAGTAACGTTAAGCAAATGACAGCGTGATGCCTGGGAAATCACAATTCTAAGATCTCTGTCTCACCAAGGACACATTACAAAGACTGACTTTGACCAAGAGCCAAAGGTTCTTACAAGTTGTCCTTCCATCTTAAGCTGTGTCAGCACATTTTGGTCCTTGATTTTGAGGGAATTGGTCCTGAGAAAGTCCTTAAAGCCTTTTTGATATCAACCAAGATGTAGGAACTCTGGTTGTTGGACTTTGCTACCTTGTAAAGCACTTAGGTAGTTTTAATATGTGTTTTAAATGAAGTTAGACGGACTGAAACCATTGGTTGTGGTCGACATTATTCAATGCCAGCCTCTCTTTTGTAATTTCCCATATCCAATGTCATAAAGTACCATCTGTTTTTCCCTTCATGTGAAATTTTTTTGCCTTGTGCTTAAAATAAACTTGAATTTGAACATTATTTTTTTCAGGAAAAACAAAAATGTTTGGCTCTGATTTACAATTTTATAGAACAGAAATCGGAACATTGAATGATTCAGAGTTGTTGTTTAGTGCTGCTGCGGCTAGTCAAAGGTTCTTCCGGAGAGGATTTTGGTTTCCTTTTTTTTTTTTTTTTTCTTTTTTTACTACTCCATAAAAATATACTGTCACGGCCATAAAAAATCCATTGTCACCATGTTTTAGGAGGGTTAATAAAATATACATCAGGTTGTGAATGATGTATGAACCTGTCAGTAAAAGCCTAAACAGAAAAATACAGACAGGAATAACACTTTTGAGCAGGGTGTGTGTGTGTGTGTGTGTGCGTGTGCGTTACACTGAGGTGATTTAATTCAATGGATCTCCCCTTAAAAATGTGGTCCAAAGGATTTTTCCTTCACCTATGTTTTTACGTTTAAACCTGGGATGTTAACTGGCAACCCTGTAATTAAAAGCCCAATTCCCTGCCACTGAACTACGCTGTAAAATGTCTTTTTAGTCAAATTTCACAATAACTCTCTCGGGGTCAAGCAGCATGTATAATGTCTTTCCAAAAATACCCACGGCCACTTTACAGAGTAGGAAAAATCAAATAACAACACTATAGTGACAATAATTACAGAAAGCACTCAGAAGATTGTTACCTTTAGGCAAGAGCCATGTGTGACGTACATATAAAAGGCTTGTTCTACGGCAAAATGATTACACACTTCCACATAGACCATATATGGGTTATAATGCGGCAGAAGTCATGCTCGTGTAGCTGCTTACTAAAAAATTTCTTTTCCAAGAGCGACCTTGCGAAGAGCAAAGAGGGGGATACTTTAATAATAGTGTCAAGGTATTTCGTCATAGACAGAGGTTATTGCTCAACCGTGGTAAGGGCTGGTTGTTTCAGTACCTTCATCTTCCTTTAAATATATAATAAAACTTTATTTATGTAGCACCTTTCCCGGAAGTATTGGGGCCAAAAAACAAAGAAAAAAAAAAAATCTAATCTTTCGAGAATAAAGCCGTAATATTGAGAGGAAAAAAAAGTTGTAATATCGCAAGAATGAAGTTGTAATATTATGGGATTGTGTATCATTATTTGATTTCAATTTTCAAAATGTAATTGCTCCGCAAAAGAAAAAGAAATAAAGAGAATGTACGGAAGTTCAGACGTGTCACGGCGTTTTGTTTATTTTACCATTTTCTATATTTATCACTTAATATTATTTATCCTGAAGCAGGAGTATGTTTTTGTTGTTGCAGTGTCCATACTTTTATTCTATTCTGTTCTATTTTTTATTTATTCTATTCTATTCTTTGTCAAAATGATGATCTTCCAAAAGCGGCTCCACAGGTTGTATCGTCCAGGTCAAAGAGCAGAGAACAGGAAGTGGCGAGGAGCAGATGTCGTCCCCTCCCTCCGTCGCCTAAATGTAGAGTCGGCGACAAAATGACACACACGGGCTGCACTGGAAGCATCTGCGGCTCAGCCTGACATTAGTCCGGTCCTTTATGTGGCAGCGTTTAATTCCTGTTCCACTTGAAGGGTTTCCACATTGCCAAGAGCTAATGGGTCATGTGACGTACCCAAAGGACACCTGCCTTCCCATGCAAACCCCCGCCCCCCCCCTCCCCCCGTCTCCCGCTCATGCGTTTGACATTTGATCACACAGAGCTCCTCCTGTTTGTTTTGGATCATTTCTGTAACGCGGCCTCTGGGGCAGAATTTGAACATCCAATTTTAACCTTGCTATATTTGCACACACACACACACACACACACACACACACTCCAATTGAATTAAAGTGCTGTCCCACATTTTTATACTTAATAGCGTCATTATGGCGGCAGCAATAGATGCGGTCTGAGCTGATTGAAGTCATTTACTGCCTCCGTCTTTCGTGTTATCGCGTCGCTCGGCGTTGCAGACACACTCGGCGTCTGCCTGACAAACCGATCTCCTTGGCTTTGTCTTAAACCTTGTTGAATCGTAAGGACGGCCATCGTGGGGATGATGTGCTCGTCGGAAGACTCTAAAAGCCTGTTTCACAATAATCAGCTGGCTGGGTGGGGGGGAGGTGGGGGGAGAGAGACGCTCCGTGTGCACGGCTGGCACGTTCACACGCTCCCATGATGCGTCTCCTGGCCGCCCGCACCATTAAGCACTCCGCGCCAAGTGTGTGTGTGTGTGTGTGTGTGTGTGTGTAAAAAAAAAAAGAACAACATTTAGCGTAATGAAATGTAGGAAAGAATCAGTGAGAACGCTGACGGAATGCAGGCTGACACGTGGGAGATTTTCCTGCCTGGGAGACGTCTGATGTGGTTTATACTCACATCTAGTCTCATAAGTGCAGGGAAAAGGGAGGCAGGGCGATGCAGATGCTGCCTGTCTGAGCTGCTTTGCTTCACCGACGTGCACACACACACACACACACACACACACACACACACACACACGCACAAAGCAAAATTAGCTTTATTTACATTTTTACTCTGCTCTGCATTCCCTGTGACTGAGGCTTTGAACTAAAGAGAAAAACGTGACGTCACGGGAAACAGGAGACCATAATGTCACAATTGACACGCAGGTGATGCAGGGGTCAGAGAAGAAAACACCGCTGCCGAGTGGAGGTTGGGTTTCACAATTTCAAGGCCCCACCTGCTCATTTTAGTGTGAAAGAGGCTTTAGAAATATGCCACCTGTCCGCCTGCGGCGTGTGGGCCATCACAGGTGACACATTCTACTCATGTATGCACCTGACATGGCTGAACTGGCTTCACTACATCCCTGCTTACAATGACTGCTCATAATGGGCGCTCTCTGCAACATGGCTGCTGATTTTTCTTTTTTTTGGGGGGGGGAAGTGAATGGTACATCTGTCCTGGGAAGCACAAAGAGCTGCTTCTGTCACAGATAGTCCTCTCCCTCCCCCCTGTCGCTGACTCCATACACCTGGAGCCAAAGCAGCCTCCACTGGCAGGAGACTGATACAACTGCAGCAGTGGAGCTGTCACTCAAAGCTCCAGGGAAGCAGAACAAAAGGGAGGGCAGTGGTGGCGATGGTGGGGAGTGTCTCATGTGGCCTGCAATTTTCTTGAGGCCATTAAACCCACTCTTTTAATTCCCCTTCTAACACTCACACTATTCTTGCCATAAAGTGGTCATTTTAGTGCTCAACTTCCCATCCAGAGCTGAAAGACAGGAATGTGAAAAGCACTTTGCAGAACAATACTGAACACAGCGACTAATGTCTCGGGGGTTAAAAGAGAGCGCAATGATGGACGCGTTCCTTCAGTCGAGCCTGTGAAGATTCCCAGGCAGACGGGTCGCTGGATGATGTGGGGGGTCATCGCCGTTCTTTGAGCAGAGACCGGACACATTATCACATCTCACGCGAGTCATTCAGCAGTTTGAATATCTGTGGACTTGTCAGTATAGACTTTTTAACTCATGGATTACAGTGGGGTGGGTTTCCATGCAGAGTTAAGTTGAGAAACAGTTGCAGCTTAAAGAAACCCAACTTAAAAGTCTAAGGCCTCGTTTAGACATCGGATTTTGAATTATATCCAGATTGCATTGAGCTTGATTTTTTTTTTTTTGGCAGACAATAGATAATTGGAGGTGCACTCATCCAGTTGAAGATGTGGAAGACGATTTTAAAAAAAAAATAACGGGATAATGTGGGATGTCCTCTTTGGACATTTGAGTGCCACATTGCGTCATCAAACGTCAGCAGGCGCAGTTGGTCTGCCATTCCAGCAGTGACGGCAGCACAAATGGCGGCACCACATAACTATCTACTAACTACAGAAATCAGATCTGATCATCTGATTGATCTGTATACAAATGATTTGCACCAGTTAACATGCATAATCAAAATTGTACTGATGGCTCTACTAAAACTCTTCATACAATTTGCATTAAAAACATGTATCTTAGCTAAAATATTAATCTCATCTCCAAAAACCTGCTCAAATCACCAAAATACTAAATTGATGTTGTTTTTTTGGACATCATATAATTTTCATTATAGAGTAAAAACATGTTTTCACTGAAATTACTGCAGAAAAGTATAAATAGAATCAGAAATGAGGCAGTTTGGTTTTCCTTGCACACCGTAATTTACTCACCATTTACAGAAATGAAATTGCTGAACCTCTGAGACGGCAGTTTTTAAAATATGATATTTTCTGCCATCACCCTGTTATGAATTTCCTTGTTTCATCCCATGGCTGTGAATATCATATCATACCATTTTTATGGCAGATACCAGATTGTAGACTTAAACTAATCCAAATAATTTACTGTATATCAATATGTTTCAATTTGTGGAAAATGTGGTCATTGAATGCATTTTGTGGAAATGCAAATGATCAAGTGTTTTGTTTCAGTGAAAAAAATAATGAATTTACACAAACAAAACAGTTTTTGATCTATTTATTGCTGCTTGATAAACGTTTAATTCTGAATTCTAGCCTTTAAGCACGATGATGGCGCACCATAAGAACAAACAACTCTCGCCCACATACAGGTAGTAATGCACATTGAATAAATAACTTGTTCATCTCGTGAAGTGCAGCTTACCTTTTATTCCCCTCCCTCCCTCTCCACATAAGTGTGCCCTTCTCAATTTCCAGCTTCAGTGAGAATGAAGAAAGATAGGGGGAGAAAATTGGAAGTTTGGTTTAAAATGCAGGCAGCCCAGGCTTTCTGCTTGACGGCCTGTGACATCTCCCTGCACCACACTTTGCATGGCAGAATAGGAGCTTGTAATAGAATTTCCCCCACCGAGGAGGTTAATTACATTCTTTCTCTTCCCTCCTCCTCCTCCTCCTCACCTTGCTGCAAAATAAAATAAAATAAAAATGCACCACATCTCATGGAAGCTCCTGTGACAGCCACAAATCCCCATCGCCATCTTACCTTTAGGATTTAATTCCAGGTTAATGTCTGCCATCATGTTGCATTACAGCAGGATCCTCAGGGGAACTCGAAGGGGCCTCCAGCCAAAATGACTGACTTGGCAGCTTATAGCAAAGAGGGGAGAGGAGGGGAGGGGAAAAACCGGCATGTCTGTCACCGCTCCATGAGAAGAGGTCAGCGTCTAATGGCGCTGGAGGGTTTTTGCAAATGCTGAATCTCAAATCCATCGCAAAGTGCTCATCAAATGTTTGTTAGTGAAGGATAAACACGACGGCACGGCAGACTGAGCGCACAAAGAGGACGGAAGAAAAGAAAAGAAAATCCACAAAGTCCTGCGACTGCTGATCAACCACGGAGAGAACAAACCAGGACACGTCAGGCGATTTTATTTCTCGAGCACAATTAAGGCCAACATTAGAAAAAAAACCTTTTAAAGATACAGAGAATATCTGTTTGTCTTTGTCTTCCCTTTTTAGGACTTTCAAACTTGAGTTTTTCCTTTAGCAGATTATTTGTTCTTATGTTGAGTTTTTATTATTTCTATTTTCACTATTTTCAGATGAGACAGAGCGCGGTTCCGTTTGTACATGCAAACTTACAGAGGATTGAAACCAATGACGAGGTCGAAAAGTCCGACATCTACGGCGGCATTTTGCCACCACAGCAGAAAAATTCAAATGAATCCATATCAAATAATAACTTTAATGATCTTCAGCAAGGTTTGTGGCCATTGTTGTATCATTCAGAGTCATGGTTCTCAAACTGTGGGACATGTACCTCCAGTGGTATGTGAGCTTCCTCTGGTGGTACGTGAAGGAAAAAAATCTGAAATACTATACCAGGGTATTTGATCGGATAATAGGAATTATTGGAATTTCCCATAATTATGTCATACGGCCTCATTTTTACACACTTCCATCAACATTGTTCTGGAATCCTTCAGAATAATTAATGTTGCTTACTTGCAGGGGGCAAGGTTTACTCATTCTGTTCTGGATAATCGATTCCCGAGGTTTCCCGTACTGTATTTTCATCCACCGCCCCACTCACTGCTATCTGAAGCAGCCATGCCACAGCCTGCAAACACAGAGCGTCATGCCTCGGCAAGCCACGGGCAGGATTCCACCACAGGCCACTGCGCTGCCGAATAGTGGGGTGGCATGAGTGGGAGGACACATCCTCCTCATCACCTCCGGGTGGCACATCCTCAGCCCTGATCCATCAGGCTGTGGGTGCTGTGTTGAAAGGCGATTCCTCCTGCTCCAGGAAACATGGCTGACTGCCTGCTCTCATGTGAGACTGGTGAGGCACCGGCAGAGGCACTGGTGAGACTCCTATGTCTCTGTGTTTGCATTGTCAGACCAGGGATGGATGATTTAAAAGATGGGCTAGAGGGTGGGTGGGTGGATAGGTTGGATGATGGAAGGATGGATAAGAGGTAGGTTAAATTATGGTTGGATGGAGGGGTGACTAGGTTGGTTGGATGGAGGGAGGAATGGATAGGTTATATTATGCATGGATGGATGAATAGGTTACAGGATGGATGGATGGGTAATATGTTGGTGAAATGATGGTTGATTGGATGGGTGACTGGGTAGGTTTTTTGATTGGATGGAGGGAGGGATGTATAGGTTATATTTAGAAAATGGTTATATATAGATGGATGATGGATGGATGGATGAATAGGTTATAGGATGTGGATGGATAATATGTAGGTTAAATGATGGTTGGTCGGAGGGGTGACTATGTAGGTTGTTTGGTTGGATGGAGGGAGGGATGGATAGGTTATATTATGGATGGATGATGGATGGATGAATAGGTTATAGGATGGATGGATGGATGGGTAATATGTAGGTTATATTATGGTTGGTCGGAGGGGTGACTATGTAGGTTGTTTGGTTGGATGGAGGGAGGGATGGATAGGTTATATTATGGATGAATGGATGGATGAATAGGTTATAGGATGGATGGATGGGTAATATGTTGGTTATATTTTGGTTGGTTGGAGGGGTGACTATGTAGGTTGTTTGGTTGGATGGAGGGAGGGATGGATAGGTTATATTATGGATGGATGAATAGGTTATAGGATGGTGGATGGGTAATATGTAGGTTATATTATGGTTGATTGGATGAGTGACTGGGTCGGTTGTTTGGTTGGATGGAGGGAGGGATGGATAGGTTATATTATGGATGGATGATGGATGGATGAATAGGTTATATTATGATGGATGGATGGGTAATATGTAGGTTATATTATGGTTGGTCGGGGTGACTATGTAGGTTGTTTGGTTGGATGGATGGAGGGATGGATAGGTTATATTATGGATGACTAGGTTATAGGATGGATGGATGGATGGATGGGTAATATGTAGGTTATATTTTGGTTGGTCGGGGTGACTATGTAGGTTGTTTGGTTGGATGGAGGGAGGGATGGATAGGTTATATTATGGATGACTAGGTTATAGGATGGATGGATGGATGGATGGGTAATATGTAGGTTATATTATGGTTGTTCGGGGTGACTATGTAGGTTGTTTGGTTGGATGGAGGGAGGGATGGATAGGTTATATTATGGATGGATGATGGATGGATAAATAGGTTATAGGATGGATGGATAATATGTAGGTTATATTATGGTTGTTCGGGGTGACTATGTAGGTTGTTTGGTTGGATGGAGGGAGGGATGGATAGGTTATATTATGGATGAATGGATGGATGAATAGGTTATAGGATGGATGGATGGATGGGTAATATTTAGGTTATATTATGGTTGGTTGGATGGGTGACTATGTAGGTTGTTTGGTTGGATGGAGGGAGGGATGGATGGATAGGTTATATTATGGATGGATGGATGGGTAATATGTAGGTTATATTATGGCTGGTTGGATGGGAGAATAGGTAGATTGGTTGGATGGATGGATGGATGTTTTAATTTGTGTGTGATCTTGTATTTGTTGCAAAACTTGTAAAAACCTTACAGAGTGAGGACATTTTGGCAAAGTGGGGACATTTAAGTCTCACTGGTTCTCACATGGTTAGACCTGGTTTTAGGGTTAGGCACTTATTTGTGACGCCCATGAAGGTCCTGACTTCAAATGCTGTGCAAACCTGTCTCTGTGTGTGTGTGTGTGTGTGTGTGTGTGTGTGTGTGTGTGTGTGTGGTGTACATGTGCATATGGAGAGTTAAATAAATTCAAGGTTTTGGAGAATCTTGTTTTTCCTTATTCACTGTGAGTGCATATTGTGTGAAAGCCATGAAAAATGTATTTTATTTTTACTGATTGTGTGTGTGAAGAGTTTCTGACAACATGACTCTGGGCTGAGCTGTAATACCGTGCATGGCTTTGTATAATCCACTGTAGATGACCACTGTTAAAGTCCTCGTGTACAACAATGATAGGATTACATAGTTTTTATTAAAACATTCAGCATCTGCGCTCACACGTAATCCCATGATTAATCAACCTTCCCTGACCGCTTATATTGATCTTTAAGGGAGAGAAACAATAACAAAAATAGCGGCTTGTGTTTCGTAGGTTGAGGAGTGCAGTTACTTAAATTCTCTTCATGTCCGCAGAGGTGTTTATTATTTTGTTGATGTCGGTTCATTATTGATAAAAGCTTCCCGAGAGTGAGGGAGAGCACACGAAATTCAAAGAGGAAAAGTCCTAGGTTCATGTTTGCTGAGCTTAATTATATTTCTAAATGCTTCACTGAGGTTTTCAAGAGCAGCTATCTGTAATGTGTAATATTTCATATTTATGAAGCATCTGTATAATAAAGATAAGGTATTCAATTAACTGAGCCATAAAAAAAAAAAAATGCTCCGTGTTATTAAATATTAATCATTCCACTTATTGCTTTGATTTCTAACTCCTTAATTACAAACACGCCGGCTCTGTCTGGGCAAAGTGAGTTGGGAGTTTGGTCGTCTTTTTAGCCGATGACAAAGTGTTTAGCAAAGCACTTCACACACGGCTGTAACAGCACGAGTGAGCAGGCGGCGAGGGCAGCCTGGTGTCACACACACAAACACACACACACACAAAAACCCCGCTTCGGAATTTCATCATCATTTTTTCCTCCTCTCTCTTTTTTTTTTAATTGAAATTTGAGTTGGCAAAAAAGTGCATGACAACAAATAGTCTTAGTTTTGTTTTTCTTCTTTGTCTTTTGGATGCTCCCTCTCTAGGGGGCGGTGTGACATTTTATCGGGGACCCACAACTTTAAAGGTTAAGACCTGGTTTAAGGATTAGGGTTAGAATTGGGTTTAGGTTAGGGTTAAGTCCCTGGTATACTTTTGCGCACACGCCGCATTGTGCGTCGCATATCGTGGACCCTGTTGTACTCGCACGTCAGGGCCCTTTAGTACTCCACTTGACCATAAGGTGGCGGTACAAGTCTGGACACCGGGGATAGGACGCATTCCAACCAAAGAAGAAGAAGCGAACGATGCCACAGCTCCCTCAGACACGTTGCCAGGTCAAGGCCGGTGTCAGCCGGGTTCGAGGGTTGCCAGGTCGAGGCTCGGATGATTATCCTTGGCAACTTCCTCTGTTGTCGAAATGTTTCTCCTGCTTTGGTGAGCGAGGCTTCATACTCCACGGTCAGGCACTGAGATAGTTAAGGTTATGTCTATGATGTGTCCTCACTAAGAGATACAAACAAGTTTGTTTGTGTGTGTGTGTGTTTGAGACACACACACGGAGATCATGAAGGTCATATACACATATGTATACGTATAGATGAATATAGATTTAAAACTAATTCATCAGGATGGCTTGGGGGGAAAATTCCCCTTTCACTTGTGACACTTTGACCCGAATCCCCTCTGCTGCCTTGGAATGCGTCTCATCTGTTTCACTGGCTGACTCATTGATAAATTCCATTGACGAATAAAAGGGGGAGTCGATCGGAAACCCGGCTCAAGTGTCAATCACACACAGACACACACACACACAGGCCTGAGACAGCGCCTCAAGTTCGCAGATTTTCTGTGTGTGTTTGAAGCTACAAGACACACAAAAGAGGTCAGGCAGACGGGGCAGGACTGGGCTCTTCAGCCTGCCAGCCGTGGACGTCGCAGACCAAGTTGCTGTCACCTCTGCAGCGTGAAATCCGGGGCTGTAGAGGAGGGGATTTGGCTTCTTGGTCCAAAGCCAAGCAGGGAATTGCATGACTGGCCATCACTGGCAGCTACACCCGAGCCCAGCGACGCTTCCCCTCTTATCTACCCGTCACCATCATGCTGCTGCAGCTCTCACCTCGTGGTGCATAAGCAATATTTCCACCAGCGTCCTCACCAAACCCTCCCTAGAGATTTATCTGGCTGTTGAAGTAGAAAATGAATATTTTACAGTTCACTTGCCTGATCAATTACCCACAAGCTGTTGCCGTATTTTGTGGCTGGTCGGAGAGGGAGAGAGAGAGAGAGAGAGAGAGAGAGAGAGAGAGAGCGCTTATAGTTACTGATAGAAGGGTCCATAGGGATCTGTCGCCTCTTCCACAACAACAGAACAATCAAAGGGGGGAAAAAAAGGAGCGAGCAGAGGAGTCGTGAATGAGACCGTACATTTCACACGCACAGCTCTGGGACTGTTGCAAAGCAAATTAAAGCTTTAATGCGATAATTAGCGGCAACTAATTTCTACAGGTTACAAACACACTGGGCTGATTACAAGTTGCCAAGTGCTCCTTGATTCAAGATCAATTTGAATATTTAGGAAAATAAATATATATTGTCATCAGTGTTGGCTGATTAACAGCGAGTTGCTTCTCTCCTCGTGGAATTTCTCTCTCTCTCTCACAGTAATAATTGTGACTACATGATGGCGGAGCGTTCTTTTCTCCCAAGGTGAACAAAATCACCATGTCGTGGTTGTCGTTTGTGTTGATGAGTCTCTTGTGTTCATTCACCAGTTGTATTATAATCCAGTTTTTAGACACGTCGGTGCTCAGTGGTAGAGCGAGTCGTCTTTCAGCATGAAGGTTGTGGATTCAATTCCTTGACTCCATGTTGCTCCTGATGGCTGCGTGTTAATGGGTATGAACGATGTGTGAAAAGCAGCTTTGAGTGGTCATCAGGACGAGAAAAGGCGCTACATAAATACAGACCATTTACCCAACCATTTGTTCCCCCTCTTTTAATGGTCCAGTATGTGCCTCACAAATGAAGCTGTAAATAAATACTTATATAATAATAATAGAGTACTGATGTTTTCAGAGTGACACACTCTCACACACTGAGTTGAAATCAGGGGGCACAGTTGTACTTCCAAAATGGTTGGGGACCGCTGATCTAAGGCATCTTTTCTAGTGTATCATGATTGGAATGGGAATCATACTGATGCAAAGAAAGTGTCGATGTCACTAGAATTTGACATTTCAGTTGTCACTTCAAATCTAAAGAAGTGAAATAAGCCAGTTTAGACACGGTACCTTCTTATTTGTTTCCTACAGGCTGTGTACTGTAATAACGTTGGCAACCCGACTGAAACAAACCGCAGTGTTAACATAATATAAAACAGTCTAAAATGAAATAGTCAGAGTGACACTGTGACACAGAGAAGCAGCGGAATTACTTGTCACCGTCTTGAGCAGAGCTGCGGCTTCTTGTGTTTTTATTTCGCTTTCTGACTTTTGCAGTCGCTGTCGTAAAAGTATGACGTCTGACACACTGCCCACATCAGGTTACATCAAATAACTTAATAATTATTGAACATTGGGCCTTTTAGTGCTCAATTTAGCAGGTTATGAGCGACGGCACAGTGGTATTAATGATCGTGTGACCTTTTAAAAGTGGTGTTCACTACTGCTGACGGTCAATCTGACGGAGATGATGGTGATGCTGCGTGATTTACAGCAGGTGCCGGGAAGAAACTCTCGATTCAGCGGATGCAGGGTTCCTTCAGTGGCTCTGAATGGGACGTATGTGTGATAAAGAAGCAAATACGCGCTATTCGTCGTATATTAACAATATGGACCGACGCTGGATGAATGGGTGAGTGTAATGTGCTTTTAGTGATTGGAGAAGCGGTGTATAAATATAAATGCAGCACATTTTCAACGAACAAACCCCGCAACTATCTGTGCAATCTGTGGAATGTGCCGCAGTGCATGCTGGGAGATACTGCAACCGCCCACTGCTTTCACAAATCAGGTCTATTCATTTGGAAAAGCTGTCCGTGTTTTTAAAGAAGCTTCTCCTCCAGTGTAAACTCAAACCTGTGTGAGGTGGGGAGGGTTTTTTTTCCATATGGAACAAATTGCTTTGACCTCCTCAGAGGAACGTGGACAACCTCATGTCTGCAGGCTGCTGATTTTCCCTTTGGGGTTTTTATTAGTCAAGTGTCTGATTATGTCACAATCAAACACATCTATTGTACTGCAATCACTGCCCTGATTGCAGAAGAGACGGAGGATTTGTTTGGTGGGTTTTAATAATGGAGCCGTGATCATCAGCGGACATTCAGACACCCTGCAATCCGTGCAGCGGCGCAATCTCATCGCCGCGCACTGAAACGTGACAGTGGGTGAGTCTGCAGGGGAAGTTTTATTTGGCAAACAAAGAGCAAGAGGAAGCCACAGGTTCGTCAGTGAATGATCTGACCTTGGCTGAACCAAACGTGAACCAAACGTGAGCCAAACGTGAACCAAACGTGAACCAAACGTGAACCAAACGTGAGCCAAAGGTGAACCAAATGTGAGCCAAACTGAACCAAACATGAGCCAAATGTGAACCAAACATGAGCCAAATGTCAACCAAACGTGAGCCAAACGTGAGCCAAACGGGAACCAAACGTGAGCCAAACGTGAGTCAAACGCGACCCAAACGTCAACCAAACGTGAGCCAAACGTGAGCCAAACGTCAACCAAACGTGAACCAAACGTGAGCCAAACGTGAATCAAACGTGAGCCAAATGTGAGCCAAACGTGAGCCAAACGTGAGTCAAACGTGAGCCAAACGTGAACCAAACATGAGCCAAACTGAACCAAACATGAGCCAAACGTGAACCAAACGTGAACCAAACGTGAACCAAACGTAAAGAATCGATACAGTGTCACGCCATGAGATTTGTGTTTTGAAGGTGATTTAAAATATAAGGGTTTAGTCATAAAGGAAGTTAAAAATGCAGCAAATACAAATTAGAGTCATGGACAGTTTGGCCCTCGTGCTACTGGGGGGGAAAAAAAGTTCAGCAAAGTGCATTTGCCAAAAACTAGGGCATGAACCTAGTTTCATAAATGAATCACTGGAGCCGCGGGTGATTATTTGTGGCCTGTTGTCGTGTAAATTAAATCTGACTTTTATTTTTGCTTCTGTTTATCAGGAGGGAGATGATGAGATAATCCGGATTGTGAAAATTGCTGGATTACACAGAAAGTCAACACAATGGGACGCGGGGTTGAGACTTTGCAAAGCGCCAAAGCGCCTTTCTGTCTGACGAGAAGTTGCCACGAGTAAAGATCGGCGTGCCAGATACGGGCGAAAAGTAATTTAGACTTTTTGAATTTGAACTGTCATTCGCCGCTAAGAGCTGTAACAATGGTTCCTGTAATCCTCACCCTTGCCATTCAACATGCAAGGCATACATGATTGAAAAGATTATGACGCGAGTCATTTGATGAAAACTGCTTGCATATGTGTGCTGGAGGAGAATAGCCACATCAGTTTGCTCATGTGCAGCATACGGACGGCGTTCAACTCCAATCCCTGAATTCTGAGCAGAAATCATCTCCATTATCACGGCGCCTTTCATCGTCCACCAACAGAATCCATCCCATCTCAAGCTCATCAGCTCATTTGTGATACACTGGAAATTAATTTCAGTCCAGTCTTGCTGACACTGATAGAGCACATTTGCTAATTATGTTGTTGCCATAGTGACAGTGCGGGACAAAGCGTGGTGCCACAGGTTTAGTTCCTAATGAACTTGTTTTTCCCTTTCCTTGTTAATGATATCTCTTCTATCGGATTCATTTAGCGCGCGTGAGTGTCTCGTGCTGTGATGTTCCATGTTTTGCACACGTCTGAAACCCTGAAAATATCCCATGAAACGCATAAAAGCTGCTTTCTGATGTGCACTCAAGTCCACACATGTTCCTGTCATTGTCCAGATGGGCTTTATGTGAGAACACAAAGGTCTGCAAAAGTAACTTCCCTCGCCTACATCTGATCAACTCAGGCTTTTATGACTCGGGCTTGCTTAAAGCTGACGGGCCTAGCTTATGTCGCCCCCCAGAGGAATTCTGAGTATTTATCAAAACACTGCCAGCACTAAATACATAATGAAGGTCCATGTGCTTTTGTGCTACCCCAACCCCTCGTCTACCAAGTTCCAATCAGTGTTTATTCCATGAAATTGCTGAACATCTGGGCCTTTTTTCTTGACACTTTTTAGCCATGTAGTGACTTTACCCATAAGATTCTGTGCTACTGTTTTTAAGCCTCGAGATTGAGTTAATTTTCCTCTAAATGGGAGCATAATGTTTGAAAGTGACATCACGTTCTATTGAAGAAGACCTGAAACTAACCATTGAGACATTAACTCCTCAGTTTGCTCAGTTTGCTGGTGTCATAAATCAAGTGAGGAAATAGGCTCATTTCCCCATAGACTTCCACTCAAATGGAATAGAGTTGCCCCCTGGTGGCTGAATCAAAAGCTAAAGCTGTGTTGGACCAAAATAGAAGTTGTTGTCCACAGTATTAGGGACAACCCATAATCTTACCACAGTGAGTCCTTTCATAACTGACACATGATAAATTCCCTGCAGTTTTTATTGAGGTCTGTCCTCTTACTAAGGTCAATAAAGCATTTTTCTAATGTTTCAAATGGCCATCGACATGACGAGAGTAAAAACGTGGAGCGAAGCAGAAAAGTTATTTATATTATTCTATTAGAAGTATATGCACGTACACAATCCTGACAAATTGCTGTCAGTGCAGTATTTTTCTATGTAACAAATGCTGCAAAGAAGAGTACAATTGTTGCCTCTGTGGTACATTTATGTGACTTTGTCTCACTTGATTGAATCATTTTCCTGAAGCGTTTATGATATAAATCACTCGTGAGACGTTTCTTCTGTACAGCATGACATCCATGTTGTAAGTCATGCTCCAATGTTGAGCCAAATTGACCATAACACACAAGGATTTGTTTGAGACGTGGAGCACAGCTACTGCATTAGCGACCAATAGTTGCATGTCTACAGGTGTAGGCTCCACCCCTGTTCTTGCAAATAAAGCTTCAGAATGGCACTGGATAAAATACTAAACGTGAGGCTTCGGAATGGAAAGACTTTCACCCGTTCACCCACAAATGAATGACTCTACGGTGTACCAGTAAAGTCTACCCAGCTAAGTACTGCCTTCAGGAAATAACCACTTTGCTGCACTCACAACTACTGTTCTCACTCCTCCAAACTAACTGAAAACATAACTGCTCATACGACACAAAATGTGTTTGTGTCGTATGAGCTGTCATATTATCAATCTCAGTGACGCAGACTCTTTTTGTATCTTATTTGTGGGACTGACAACACTACAAGTATGACCATGACCAATCATTGTTCACGAGGCGGGGTTAAGGAGTTGTCAATCATTACTCACCGGGTTGCTGAAGTGCCACCACGAACTCTCGCAACCATTTTTGTCATGGTCTTGAGGAGACGGCAAAGAGGTTCTGTTGCCAAAGTTCAACAAACATTTTTTGGGGTCACTGTTCCACCTAACAGCAGCAGCAGCAGCAGCAGCAGCAGCAGTGTCCCTTTTCCTCCTCGCCATGTTTGTCCTGTATGTTGTCCTTTTGGTCAACGTCCAGGAGCATGTAGTAGGAGATGTCAAATGAGGTTTCTAACATGTTAGACTTCTCGACGGGGCACCAGATGCCAAATCTCGGAGTTCCCAACGTTCGTAATCGGGTAATGTGTTGCTTGAAAGTTGGCCTGAATTCCGGTAGTTTGATTAGTCTGATTTATTGTAACATCCTCAAATTGTCAACAAGGTGTCTGACTGACATGTTTTTCCTCTTGTGTGACATGTGTCAGCACCGCAGAGATCATTAATCCTCTTGTATCACGTCATAAATTCAATGGGTACTCCCAACAATAACGCTGTGTTTAATGATCATGGTAAGGTTAAGCCACAACTTTAATCGCGACATTCCGTGGATATTTAATCTGCAAACAAGCCGAATAAAACACATTTATGAAAGACAGCGATAAAACTCAAAGACCTGGGTTTCTGGGCCTTTCTGCATGGAGTTTGCATGTTTTCCACATGTGTGCGTGGGTTTTCTCCAGGTTCTCCGGTCTCCTTCCACACTCCAAAAACATGCAGAGGTTATTTGGACACTCTAAATTGACTGTAAGTTTGAATGAGTGAGTAAATGCTTGATTTGCGATGGACTGGCGAACTGTCCAGGGTGTGCCCGCGCCTTTCGCCCTATGTCAGCCGGGATTGGCACCAGTGGCCCCACGACCCTCATGTGGAGGATAAAGCAGTAGACAATGGCCATAAAAAGGACTTTAGATGGTACTAAAGTGTATAACGTGAGATACTTAGTTATATTTCTGTCATGCACCCTGAAACCACAAGTTCCATCTTGTGCCAATGCAGGCGATGCGGACCTGCTCAGGCTTTGGCAGGGCTGCCATTTATCCAGTTGTAAGTTCATGTACCGTCAAAATATTCTCGGGGACATTATTTGAAGGCTGAAGTCCTACATTGTGTCGTCTTTAATTAGATTAGAGCGTTCGCAGGCAACATCTTGGCACACATCCGACTGAGAAAGGTCACATCACAAGCCAGGCTAATTATGCCCAGGCTTTTTCTTAGCTCGTACAAACTGTGTTTTAGCAGCTAAGTGTATGCACATCTATGTGCTGCTGCTGCTGCTGCTGCTGCTGCTCTCTGCAGAATAAATATTAATCAAGTGCTTGTGCCTCCCAGTTAAACACCCTCATGATCGAGGGGTTAGAGTAGGAGGGAAATGGTGGAGCCTGGTGTGGGGAAGGCTGCTACTAGGACGCCCTCCTTGGACAGCTTTTTAGGGTGTGTGTGTGTGTGTGTGGGGAGATAAACAGAGCAGCCCAGGGCATGATGGGAAAAAAAAAAAAAAAAGCTTTGCAATAGCAGAGCATATTCTCCTGTCCTCAAGTGCAGCTTACCACATTTGCATCTGGGCTGCATGTGCTTTGAAGATTCAAGGATTTCTGTGGGTCTGGACATGTAGCGGTGATATCTGTGGCCTCATGTGTGCATGTTTACCATACTAACATGAATCGTGACTCAGCAGTGGAGACTTTCGCTTCATCGCGATTTCACCTTTTGTTCCTGCACTGAAGTCGGTGCACTCGAGGGTAATCAGACCATTGTGTTTGTTAATTCGCTGCCTATGCAGAATATAGCCACAGCACAGATTCAGCCATTGAGTAATTAGAATGATTAAGTGGCGAAAGACTCATCATCTGCCATTACAATGACAAATCTCCAAACTTAAGGGAAGCAAATATAAAGTACCTCCATGAAGGGGGGGGGGGTAAAATCAAAGCAGTAATATGAGGAATGTTACCACCATGCAGAAAATGTGCACATTTTATGTGCGCAAGTTAATTATGCCACTTCAGAGGAGCTTGTGAAAGGATAAGGAAAGCTGCATAAATTTAGCTGTAATCCAGGCAGGCAGAACTCATTTGCAGGGATGGTCTTATCTGGGCACTGCAGCTTTCTCACAAAATTAACCTTGGATATTTGGGCCCAATTCAGCCAGCGTTTGATTCTCTCTCTCTCTCTCTCTCTCTCCCTCCCTCTCTCTCTCTCTCCCTCCCTCTCTCTCTTCATACCCACCCCACTTAACTCACACACATTGCTGGCATAAACCCCTCCCCATACACCCCTCCTCTTCAAACCCGGTGTTTGTCAATCTCTCCATCTCTCTCTCTCTCTCTCAAAAGGATAGATAGATAGATAGATAGATAGATAGATAGATAGATAGATAGATAGATAGATAGATAGATAGATAGATAGACTGAGCCCTGTGGAACTCCATACATGAGTATTCAATTATTGCTCAATTGTTGGGAAAAAAAGAAAAAAAAAGTTGATAAATTATTGTGTAATTTTATCAATTATTTCATCTATAGTGAGGACAATTATGGGATGTCTTGAATGCATCTCGTAGCTGCTCCTCTAAGCTCAACACACTGTAGATCCCGCACAAGTGATGAAATTTACCGGGCCGTTTGAATGCATCCCGTTCACTGGACCATGCCTCACGTCCACTAGCTCTCACATGCAGGAGTTTCAGAATATTTTGAATATGTGACGAAAAATGAATTTTCGAATCACATTTTTGCGAGAAATTTAAATATTTAAGGTGACGATGCATTGATTGCCTTATATCCCGTGTTTTCAGACATTACAAAAGTAGAATTTGCATCGTTTTTTTGTGAATAATTGCTTCCAACATGTTGTCACTTGACAGGGACACTTTTCCATACTGTACTACTGTCTTGATCTTTCTATCTGTACTTTCACACAGTACCGCGCCGTATGCTGTCAAGTGTATTTAGTGCCAAAGTGACAGCAATCATAAAGTATAATAGGCCGTGAATAAGTCATAAGCCGACATGATGCGATAAATCTTGTCAGCATCTGGGCATGGACCCAGTGAACTTATATTAGTTGCCTTTATCACTGTAATTGAGTTCTGTGAGCGAGAGAGACACATTCAAGGCATTGGAAATTATTGAATTGTCATTTGTCTTGTTACACAAGGGTTTTTTTCTTTGATGTTGACAAGGTAATCTTCCCTTAGGTGTTCTGAAAGAAAGTGGAGCAGCCAGTAAAGCCCCCCCCCCCCCCCCCCACGCCCCGCATGCACCCCTTACTCTGATGCCACCCATAATCCTCGCTGCTCCTCTCACATCATTTTGGCAGCGCATCATCAGGAGACTGATGGTTCTGACAACGTCACCTGTCCCCATCTGTAACACTAATGTCCCTGTCAGGTGATGGCAGCGGAAAACATAAATCAGCCCTTCTGCCTGGCTGCTAATGGGACAACTTCTAATGTATGTATATCCCCACTCTGATTCATTCTGTATGCTGGGAACATATGCTAATCATGTCCCGGTGTCCATGCGGGACAAGGCGTCAACGTCAGCCAAAAAAAAAAAAAAAAAAAAAATATTAGCTTTCACGGCTCAGCTATAGCTCAAAGTTTCATCCAAAACAGCATCTAGCCGTCTAATGACAGTCATCTCAGCAAAATGCCTGGTATAACTTGTTTTTTTATGGTGAGTGAAAATCTTTTCCTTGTACTTTGAAAGGTTCAAGTGATTCAACAAACTACATCTTTTAGTTTGAATTCTATTTTGAGAGAGAGAGAGAACCTTTATTCAGGAAATTGGGGTTTGTAGATGCTTACGTACAGTCAGTCTGTTTTCCTCCTCCTCCTCCTCCTCCTCCTCCTCCTCCTCTCTGAGACGAGGTACAAGACAATAACATTCAAAACAACCAGATTTAGAGACTTTGTCCCTGAGCTTCTTTTTTTAAATTTATTTTTCATGGGATTGTGTTGATACTTCTGCAACACAGAAATGAGGTTCTGGTCTTTCTGAGGACTAGTGGTCCAGACAGGTTCAGTTTAGCCGTGTTTTTGAACAGTCTGGTTCAGTGCGGTATGTTTTTTGGTTTTTTTTGCATTTCTATTCCATTTTTGGCATCCTTCCCTTGGGGTACCAGAGTTGAATGGTACATTATGGTTCCGGTAGACTGTTCTCAGTCGAAACACAAGCCTGACTCGGGGCTTTACCCTTCCAAACTGTACCGCACTGTACCAAACTGAACCGTACCATGATGGAAACACAGCATTTACAGTCAGAAAGGGGCCTAAAAAGGTAACCAAAGGAATACAAACACACACACACACACCTTTCTCAAACACGTGGGAAGCACACATTTGCAAACCCAGACCATTTGTTGTAGAATATGAATTGTTTGAATAAGTGCATACATAAGTTCTTAAGTAAAACAGTCTATTTAAAGTACTGGCATCACTATCTCTTAAGTTAAACCTTGTAATGCAAACTTCTAACCAATGGATTATTTTCAATATAACCTAGAAAAACACTGCAGGTTGTGTAACGTTTCCTTGATATTGTATTTGAGAAAGTGGACCTCAGGTGGGGGAGGAAGTTTAATCTTAAATGAAAAGCAACGTCCACTTTTCCATTTACAATTAGACAAAAGAAGTCGAGAGAATGGAAATGAAATTGTTTACTGACCAAAAAAAAGAATAAGAAAAAGTTTTTTTTATTATTTCTTGCAGCAGATGTCCTTAACCTTGTTCTGTTCATGTGTTTGTGTGTGTTATCGCATTTTTAGTAATTTTATTTTACCCAGCAAGTAAAAGAAAAACCTTATTACATTAGGGCCGAGTCAAGTCATGTTATATTACATATTTAACGTCACAAACACAGTTTGCCTCAAAGGGCTTTAAAGTCTGTACAGCAAGTGTTATTGCTCACTTATGACATTATCAGCATTTATTACATTAAGAAGAGGAAAGTTAATATCTTACTGCTACATAAATATCAGATAAAAGAATAATTCTCTTTTCAAATTGACTGAAAACATTTTCAAAACAATTAAAAAAAAACAAAAAACAATTTCAGTCGACGAGTTGTGGCCTAGTGGCCAAAAACGACAGAAAGACTCTGTTTACACTGACATATTACTCTATTTTATATTATGTCAATATTAAATCGTTTTCTGTGTTTTTTGTTAGCTTTTTGTTAGTTACGTGTTCTTTTGCTCGCTTTGCTTCCTTCCTCCCTCGCGTACACACGCCATACTGTGCCGTTATTTAGAAAAGTGCGCACAGTCCATGCACAACAGCAGCTGCTGTGACCTCACAGTTCACCTGCTCACCCGCAACTGCTTTGACATTTTCAGATTTGCCTCTTACCTCAAAAAAAGAAGAAGGAAAAAAAAGTGTCTTCAGGCAGAAGGACCGCTTTTGACGCGTTCACAAAACGTCTCCGGTAAAGTGAGATACGTACGCGGGCCATTGTTGCTCCCACGCCGGCTGCCGTCTCATTTACTCACGAGGGAGCCGCTCGTCACCAAACGAGCTCGGCTTCACGCGGCTGGACGGCTGGAAGATTTATTGCTAAACGAAATGTGCGAAGTCAAAAGAGGATTGTTTGGGACATAGTGTTTGACACTGGAACATATTTGCCAAGCATGACTTCATGACAAAATGAGAGCTTGTCTAGAGAGGGATCCTCCCACTGAAGTGATTTTCTATGGAGGTACAGTACGTGCACGGCAGTGAAAGGAAGGAGACAGTTCCTCGCTGGTGTGTGTTTTTTTTTCTTTTTTTTTTTTACTTTAATTGGACTGAAATTAAGTGGAAGAAATTGTGAGACAATTAACTGTGCTTTTTTATCAGGGTTGCACAGTTTGAAGGAGGTTCGGCGGTGGCCCGCCTGCGCTGCCAGCCACAATCTTTCCCTCTGCTTTTCACAGCCTTTGTTTATCTCATTTTTCAATTAACCTCCACGATTTAACTCCCTTCATAAAGCCGGGTACATGTTTGCTCCAAAGAACAAATAAAATGGCTTCTTTCTTTCTCTCTCTCTCGCTGACACACATACACACACATACACAAGCACTCTTTTCTTTTCCTGTCTCCGTCTATCCCTCCGACTCCCCTCTCTCTTGGCTGCGGTGTTCTTTCAGCCCAGGATGCTGAGCTTCACTGCGCCTTGCAGGGTTTTAGCAGGCATGAGGCTGTATGTGTCAGATTAAAGAGGGGAAATCTGTGGCGTGCAGGGAGAGCTTTGTAGATATGGCAATTTGGTGATAACTTCCTCTTCTCTGCACCCTCCTGCCTCCTCTACCCACAGCCCCCACCCCTCTATACTGCATGCTTTCCATGTGGAAGAGACCACTGCAGGGAGGGACAGCTGCTGCTTCTGCTGCTTCTGCTTCTGCTGCTGCTGCTGGAAAGCTTGGACAAACTCTCCTCCAGATCGGGTCCACATAGGCTACCATTTATCAGACGGACTGGAATGCACATTTATTTTACTCCGACGCCTCTCGACTTTGCTTCCTAACCCGGCTGATCTTGAAGTTTAAAGGGGATATGTGAAAAATATGTACAACAGTTACCTTTAGCATTTAGAACCTATGGTTCTAGCACTACTTGGCTCGACTGGAGTGTTTGCTTTTCCATTAGGAATAGCACCAGACTGCAGACACGAGAATCAAACTGGGAAGAGCGCTATAGCGAGCATAGATGGCTGCTGTTCGCAAATATACACCATGGTCAGCCAGGTGCAGACGTTCCCATGTTTTGGGGCCTGACAAAGGATCCAGATCCGGCTGGACACTAATAAAACACAGCTACCTTTTGCCTTTTTAAGTGGAAACAATTCTTACAAAAGACTCCCAAATAACCTTTTTAATGCAAAAGAGAGTGGAAGAGTGTTAAGAGATTCGCTCAACTTGACTTCTTGCTTTTCCATTAGGGCATTCGGGATAGTACCTGATACCTGGTGCTTTTCAGCCAGGTTTCAAGCGAGCTGAGCCGATATTAAAATGTGACGCTAACAGACTGGAGACACAAGAATCAAACTGGGAAGAGCTCTATAGGGAGCATAGATGGCTACTGTTCGCAAAAATACACCACGGTCAACGAGGTGCAGGCGTTCCCGTGTTTTGGTGCCTGACAAAGGATCCAGATCCGGCTGGACACCAATAAAACACAGCTACCTGGTGCTTTTTGGCGATGTTTGAAGCGAGCTGAGCCGATATTAAAATGTAACGTTAACAGACACAAGAATCAGAGCACTATAGCGAGCATACATGGCTGCTGTTCGCCAAAAATACACGGTGAGGTGCAGATGTTCCCGTGTTTGGTGCCGGACAAAGGATCCATCTGGACACCAATAAAACAATATCACAGCAGTTTCGTGCAGCCGCGCTGTCTATGATGACCCAGCCCACGTGGAGCACTATGAAGTAATGGAAAATGACCGTCCCTGATACCCAAACCGACGAGAGTTGAGCTGAGCCAGTGCTACAAAACTGCGACACATAACCCAAGAGAGTAGGGATCGCTCCTACTTGAGCCCCGGTGAAAAGTAAGAGACTGTGTGAACTCCCTGACACAAGGAGGCTACTGTGTGATTAATCATTACTAATGAGGAAGGAGGACCAGAAAGTACACAGCAAATCAAAATGAATTAATTGCTCGAGGAACATAGCGCACTAGAATAATTGTATCACTTGTTTTCTCTGCCACTTGGGTGCCATTCCCTTTTGCAATCAAAGGCCAGTTTGAAAATCAAATACAATACCATCTTGGGGCTGCACCATTTCTGACAAGGCTGATTGAATGAATGTATTACCCAGTGGCCCAAAGAAACGCACACTGTTTGTCACCGTGCCCTTCCCCATTCCCCTCCACTGTAGGGGGAATGTTTATCAGCGCAGCAGGTCCATGGTTATGGATGATCCGGGCGCGACGCAGTGAAGTCCCACCCAGAGGAGCGTGAGCGTTGCTTATTTCAGCAGAAAGCCGCAGCAGAGGGCAGGCATTTAGCAGCATAAGCACAGGACATGGTGGATGTGATGTCAACAGAGGGTCTCCGATAGATCAATCTGACCCTCGCTGATAAATATGGGGTTTTATGATCTTGAACAGTGCACTGGTCCCGCTCCCACTCAGCAAACTCTGAGGAAATTGCCTTCAAGAATTAAAGGTGACGTATCTGGTAAACATTGGTGTGCAGCGATACACAAACCATCATTCTTTCTCAACGCGTTCATCAGATGATCCTTTATTAAGTAAATCCCCGGGGACAGTTTCCAGTGGATACGTGTACGGTGTGTCTGTAAAATCAATCACGCTGACATACATTCCCAGATCACTTTATTAGGAACACCTGGCTGTACACATGGATGGATTATCATCACCACACGGCCCTGCACATACATTTGCCACAGACGGCTACGCACTGGAGCCACACTGGCCGGTTTACAGACGTGTGCAGTGTAAATGACTGCAACTGTGCACACAAATATGAAATTTAAAGGGTGAAAAAAGTGATATGGTCATAAACACATACTCCGATTCGACCGAACATCACTCAAATATTTTAAAATATTCTATTCTATTCTAAATAGTGTCTAAACCCAGCTCATAGGCTGTGGTCTCCATTCACCATTGTTGTCCTTGCTTAAAGGTCCAGTGTGTAACATATGGGAGGGTTTATTGGCAGACGTGTATATACTAGTGCATTTCTTTAAGTGTATAATCACAAGATAGTTTGGTTTTCATGCTGTTAGGATATGTCCTTTATGCACTTTAAGCAACAACCTTGCAGAAAAACAAGCAATTTCAAGTTTTCGTCAGT
This sequence comes from Solea solea, assembly GCF_958295425.1. Lineage (NCBI taxonomy): Eukaryota > Metazoa > Chordata > Actinopteri > Pleuronectiformes > Soleidae > Solea > Solea solea. The sequence continues at coordinate 5,727,321 of NC_081153.1, read as the reverse complement.
GAACTGGGCAAGAAAACATGCGTGGAACAAATTACAATCTGAACTTCAGTTTACCTTTGTCTGTGTCCAAGTGTTTATGTCACTTTAATTTTGTCTGCTGCTGCCCTCTTGGCCAGGTCTCCCCTGCAAAAGACATATTTTGATTTCAGTGGGACCAACCTGGTGAAATAAAAATAAAAATGTGAGCTACATTCTGTGGAAGAGTGTTAAGAGATCACTCAGATATCTATGGGAGGCTTCGGAGAACATGTGTTGCAGTGTCTTTGCTGTTCACATCAAACGTTGGAATTGATGTCAGTGACTTTGACTCATACGTACAGTAGTTTCTGGTGTCAGGTGGCTATTTTAGAGTATTTCTCAAACTCCTCGTGTCCTGAAATATTAATGCATAAACATCTCGGTGAGCGGCAGTTCTGTAGCAAGCCCCATTTTCTGCCCTCATATGCTTTTGGATAAGTTCATATTACACACAATAGCAATCACATTCGATTTAAACATGTATTATTATACTTTCTTCACTCATAATTGTATTGTTTCAGTTTCATTGTCAGTTTATTTTTTTTTCACATAAAATAATGAGTGCAATAGCTCAGCGCATAGTATGTTCAAGTAAATGTAAGAAGGATGAGGGAGATAAATGTGAGGGAAGAAACAAAAATGGGCTCCAAATTTACTCTTTTCCTTTTTTTCTGTTCCGTATATCTTGGTTGACATCTTGGCTACTTTGGCTCGTATCGTAGCTAAGCCTGTTAATCCACAACCAACATCAACACGGTTCATAGGAACAGAGAGAGGCAGCCGCCAAAACCCTTCTTGGGGTCAATGTGACCCCTTTCAATGTTGAACGTCTCTTTTTTTTCTTTTTTTTAATGAAGGAGTGAGATTTTATGGTGATTTTTCTTTTTTGTATCTATTGTTGATGTATGAGAGGGTGTGTGTGAAGGGTTATATTTTATTTAAAAGGCTACATACAGTATATAGGCATAACAAAAACCTTAAAATACCTGAGAACTTGGGAAATTATTTTAATTCTATTGATTTTCTTGGGGTTTAAATAAATAATAATAATAAAAAAAGAGTCCTTTATCAGTCCCGCAGGGGGAAATTCCTTCTCTGCATTTAACCCATCCTCTACTAGAAACCTTCTTGTATTAGGAAGCGCCAGGGGAGCAATGGGGGTTGGTTACCTTGCTCGGGGGTACCCCAGCCCCACTTTTTTGACCTGATGCGGGACTCAAACCTGCAACCCTTGCAGTGACAAACCAAGTTCCCGTTCCACTTGGCCATGAGCTACCCAAATAAATTGCTGGGGTCCATTTTAAATAGAAGTGGAATCGCCTAGAGGTTGCAATATAAGCCTTCTGTGTGGTCCCTGAACCTCACCTCAGCCTAACTCTAAAACATGTCTTAAAATATAGTAATGATAAGGAGCACAAGTCCCAATAATGTGACTTTATTTAGGTCCTCACAACATAAGGAATACCAGGTACACACACGCACACACACTTTACAGGTCTAGACATTTTCTTAATCAGCTTTTAAGTGTATGAAAGACAGTGTGTTTTTTTTTTTTTTTTTAAATAAATAAACCATACACTGTAAAATCCAGCTCCAGTCGGCTCCAGCAGTGCCTTTGTGCAGACAAAGGAATTGTCAGTAATCAGCACCTGCAGGAACTGTTTGCATCAAATTCATTTAAAGCCAGTTGCTGCGGGAAAACTGTAACAGAACCCATTTCTTAATCTTTTTCAACAAGAAACTTACAGTGTTTTCCCTATTTTGAACTACAGGCAGTTTGCTGCCTTTACCTTCATACTATTTAATGTCTTAATGTCACTGTCTGCCTTTGCTTATTGTACCCATAAAATGTCCTTTGAATAAGTGCTTTTGCCCATTTTTCCAGCACACTTAGAATTTTCAACACATACTTAAGAGTGTATTTAACAGTTTAAAGTCAAGAAAAACAAGAAATGGAATTTGATTTTAGAGTTTTATTTAGAAGAAACACTGTAGTCGTACGTGAATTAGATATTTTTGCATTTTAATTTTGAAATTTGAAAAGGATAAAACAAAAGTCGAATTTTTCAGGTATTCGTCTCAACATTTGTCAGTGAAATTTGTCAGTGAAATTACCACAATGGGTGCGCAACTTCTCAGCTTTCGGAAACCATTGGAATTGTTCCGACAGCACAAACCGCCGCGTAATTACGGTAATGCAAAGAGAGCCTGTCCAAGGGTGTTAAAGGGTTAAGGCGCTCTAAAGTAAACGGTCTCTGCCTGTTTCACTCGCCGGGTGTCACTACTTCATGTCACCTTGTGGTGGCGCTGCTCAAATGATTGAGGGAAACTTACCTGGCTAAAGAAGGGGGAGTCTACAGCGGGATAATGGCGGCGAAAGTTACGTTAAGAGATGCTCCATCCACATTTATGCACTTTGTTCTGTATGTTGAGAATAAATAGAGAAATCCGTAATGTTTAACTTTTCACGCTAACGTTTTTGTTTCCTTCAGTTAGACAGATATCGCGATGTTGTATCACGATATTATTGGTATCGTGGGCTATGTATCGCGTATCATCTCGTGAGTCCCACCCCGAAGCTGACAGCAGGGACGCAGGGGAAACAACAATTTCAGCCACTTAGTTACAGTATATGTATACAACTCATACAAAATTCACCTCCTTAAGTCTATAAAACTGAAATCTGAGTCGTTGCTCACTCTTTTGCACCAAAATCCATAGAGAATCTTAATTTTTAGCTTTTTTGGGAGCTGCTGCTGTTCTCATGCTGCATTATTTGGTGAGTTTGTCGCATTCATCCTTTGTCACAACATCCTATGTAGATTCTTTTAGGTTTTGCCTTTTGGCTAAAATCTATTTTTCCGTGTGTCCCTTTGACGCAGAAACTCAACAATAACAGTGTTGACAGCAGAAGCTTCTTCACCGCACTGAGACTCGTGAAAAATAGGGGTGTTTGTGACCAGTAGTGAACTGTGTTATCCATACCATCATATATCTTGGTAGTTTGACGTATCTTAGCTCCATGTGGGAAGCGAATGGGTCCTTCGCTGAAGGTTATTGAAAGTGTCAGTGGCTGTGGGGGAAAACGAGCAGCAGCCTTGTTGTTGTGCGCCTCCGAACACAAAGCTAAACTGGAGCCGAATTTGTCGACTTTTATTTGTGCGGAGGACAAGACATTGAAGCAGATTGTGACATGGCAGAAGTAGAGGAGGTCGCGGTTCCAGCCGCCGCTGATCACTTGTGCCACAATCAGTTAATTGGCAGGTTGTGTGCAGCTCGGTGCTGGCAGCAGGTTCAGCCTCAGCTTTGGTTGGTTTTTTTTTTCCTTCTCTTTATCTGCCGACTGTCAGACAGCTCTTCCAGAGGAAGTTGATTCTCTGGCTCCTCAGCACTGGCATCACATTCAGGAGAAAATGTCTGTGAAGCCACTGTCTTAACTCTTCATTCACTCCGACATGAAAAAGTAATGACGTACAGTGTGAAATCTCCCGGAGAAAAAAAGAATGTTGCTGTTTTACTTTTCTTGCAAACTGTGGAAATGTTTCATTCTGCACAGAAAATCATGTTGGAATACATCACTGTGTTTTATTTAATGATTATTTCATATTTATTTTTTAAGATAAAAGCAGACATTACCAGGGGAAAAAAGTCATCTTGAACTCTTTTGTGGAGGTCACTGCTGAACTTCTTCTGCGCTGTCATAAAAACTTAAATCTCAGTTTGGGATTTTTTTCGAAACTTCCTTCAACTCCTTTTTTTGTCCTTGACCTCCTCCTGATTCATCCGCTTTCTCTCCAACAGTTTGAAAAGCACATCTTGCCTTTGAGTTCCCTTTAAGAGTAGAAAATTAGGATTTACTGTCAGTCAAATTGGGGCCAAATGGTGGCGAGCACCGGTGCCTCACAGCAAGTAGGTCGCCGGTTCGAATCCCGGTTCGAACGAGGGCATTTCTGTGTGGAGTATGCATGTTCTCCTCATGTTTGTGTGGATTTTCTCTGGGTTCTCTGGTTTCCTTCCACAGTCTCACAGTCATAACTCTTTAACACCTGAGCCTCAAAATGATTTTTTGCTAATTACTCCATAAAAGGGCCAGAAAGTGTCCTGTGAGTTAAGAGCTTTTGCCCATTTTTCCAGAATCACTTTCAATATCTGGCAGTTATTTACAATTTTACTGTACAGGTTAAAATAGTGTATTAACAATTTAAAAGGAAGGAAAACAAAAGGTTTTATTTAAAAAAAAAAAACACTGTACTGCGTGTTAAATTTGGAATTTGAACAGTGTAAAACATATTCAAAATAACATTTATTTGAGTGATGTTCAAAAACAGGCCAAAAAAATGGAAACTATGTACAGGCGTTTTTCCAACTCTCACCTCTCTGGTGGCAAAGACGCTGATTCGCCGCTGATTCGCCGCTGATGAAAATGACCGTAATAACCATATGTTGTGCTTTGACGCACAACTTCTCGGCTTTCGGAAACCGCTGGAATTTTTCTGATAGCACAAACCGTTGCATAATTACGGTAACTCTAATTTGGGTGACGGTAGGTGTGAGTGCGAGGCATGACCCCCATGACCTGTGACCCTCATGTGAACGACAAAGCGGTATAGACAATGGAACGAATGAATGAATGAATGAATGTGATCTGAAGTACAGACAAATCCTCCATTGCAGTTTAAAGTCATCATCCTTTGACTGATCTTTAATATACTGTACATTGTGTTATACAATATTAACAAAAACAATAAATAAAGAAGACCCAAGAGCAACACATTTACTCTTTTAACGCTTTATTATTGTTTACAGTATACACTGAAACATGCATTTCCTTCTCTCTGTGTTTGGCTGTTTGCATATTTATACGTAACTCAGTGAATGAAATGTTTGAATTAATGCTAAATAAATATATAAACACAGTGTATGAATGAGCACTCGGAGGAACGCCGGATTAAAGTCTAAATGTGGATTAAGAGTCTAAATTGGCAGCTTGCTGACTGCACTGGCTGCGTTCAAACACGTAGCACTGACTCACCGAAGAAACAAGCGCATGTGAGGACGCGTTCATGCCGGAAAGGTAGTGAACGGTGCAATTATGTGCGTCAGTCACTAAGAAAGAAAAATGCAGAATGAAATGCAAACTGTTGATGTTTGGGATGGATGAATGAGTGAGAACATCAAAGAAAATCCAGGATCACCAGGAGGTGAAGTTAAAGTTAAATGAAGAATAAAATCATTGTAAATCTTAAATTCGACCAAATTTGACAAGTTTTTCAGATCTTTTACTCGTAAAACTTGACAGAAACACAGTAAACAGCAGTGTATGGCTTTTATTTTCTTTGAAGGAAGTGACTTTGACATCAACTTTCTATTGTATTTTCTTCAAACCCAATTTCCTCTGTTGTTGTGGGAATGAGACATGTATCTCAGATCCACTGTCTGATGATCAAATAACACATTTATCTCTGGAAATTAGTAAAAAAAAAATATTTTTTTGAGTGAAGTGGCCGTTTAAGGTTAGAGTAAGTCTCCAGGAAATGCATGGAAGTCAATGTTCGCTGTGTATGTGGGGACATCTTGTCTGGGTCCCACGACGTTAAAAGGCTTTTGCAAGTGAAGACCTGCCTTTAGGTTGAGCATTAAAATTGGGTTTATGTTAGGGTTAGGTTAAGGGTTAAGGTTAAGCACTTAGTTGTGATGATTAAGGTTAGGGTAAGGGGTTAGGGAATGATGTGTCCTCACTAAGAAGTAAAAAGTTTGTGTGTGTGTGTGTGATGGGTCCAAAAAACCTATCTTTGTGAGGACATTTTGACCTTGTGGGGACATTTTATCTGGAATTTAAAGAGCTTTGTCAGGCTTAAGTCCTGGTTTTAGGGTTAGAATTGGGTTTAAGTTAAGGTTAGGTTAAGGGTTAAAGTTAGGCACTTTTTAAAAAATTACTTACCACTCTTGTGAGGACATTTTGTCTAACCCTCACAATGTTAAGAGGCTTTTTTAAGGATGAAGACCTGGTTTTAGGTTAAGGGTTAAGGTTAGGCACTTAGTTGTGATGATTAAGGTTAGGGTAAGGGGTTAGGGAATGATGTGTCCTCACTAAGAAATAGAAAAACAAGTGTGTGTGTGTGCGTGTGTGTGTGTACTTGTATTTATATCTTTGACAGGTCCAAAAAACATTCAACATATCTTTGTGGGGACACAACTTTAAAGGGCTTTTTTTAGGGTTAAGACCTGGTTTTAGGGTTAGAATTGGGCTTATGTTAGGGTTGGGGTAAGGGTTCAGGTTGGGTAAGGGTAAGCATGATTTCTGTGAGGTGTCCTCACTAAGACGTGTCTGTGTGCATGTGTGTGTCTGTGTGTGTTTGATGGTACAGTCCTATGATGCATTTTCTTTGCTCTGCCTTGCATCAGCCTCCATTTCTGCTGTTAGTTCTACTGCCCCCTGCAGGACATCTGCACAGGAAACAGCACACATGACACACACACACACACACATGCAAGCTCGCTCAAAGTTCTGCACAGAGTCATGACAATTAATCACACAGTGCAACATAGCACACTCTGCGTGTTATTCCTTGGGCCTCTAAATGGGGTAAATAACCCCAGCACTCACCATGCAGGGAGACATTTCGTCAAACAAATATGATCAAAACAAAACTAATGACGTGTAAATTGTTTATGATGTCTTTTGAAAATGAGCACAATGTCTGCGAGTAATCATGGACACGACAGAGACGTAATCAGGAGGAAATGAATATGTGAGCGCGGGCGGAGCGCACTCTGACATCCACGTCTGTGTGTCGTCGTTGGAGTGGTCTGAAGGTGTGCGACACAAATGTGTTGTGTCTGAAAAAAAAAAGACACGAGGCCCTTCTGCCGTCTGTGCTCAGTGTTGGAGGAGAATACGAGTGACGGATGTGGAAAGTGTTCCTCCATTTCATGAAAGGGTAATCAACAGACTGAATGAGGTGTGTGTGTGTGGGGGGGGGTACTGGCTGGCTGATACTGAACAATAATTCAATAAATGATCATCATCATTTTGTTACACAGCTTGCTCGAGCGCTCGATTCTGATTGGTCCGTCGTGACACGGTCTGTCATTTGTGTGTAACAGACTGTTGCTAAGGGCCACGTTGTGTTCAAACCATATTGCAATGTGCAACGGGGAGTCCGGTGAATCTGTCGTCCTGTGGCAAAAGCATCTGGGTCAGAAACCTGAAAACAAAAGACCTGGATAAAATCAGGAACAACAGAAAAAAAGGTCCAGCTTAATAAAATGTTTGCCTGTGTCTAAAAGTCGATGAAAGTGGGCAGCGACTGGAGGCCCAAAACTGAATTCAGACTTTTATTCTGAAAAAAATCTGAACTGAGTCAATTGACCCCTTAACACCTAAGCCTCAAAATGTCCGTTTGCTTATTTAAACCATAAAAAGGGCAGGAAAATGTCCTGTAACGGTTTTTGCCCATTTTTCCACAATAACTTTCAATATCTGGCAGTTATTTCCAATTTACTGCATGTTAAAGTAGTGCATAAACAATTTAAAATGGAGGAAAACATAAAGTTTGAACAGTGTAACATATTTAAAATAACACTTGTTTGAGTTATTGTCTCAATGTCCAAAACAGGCCAGAAAAAACTATGTACAAGCGTTTTTCCAACTCTTTCCTCTCTGGTGACAAAGACGCTGTTTCGCTGGTTTCCTGCGACAGCGCGAGTGAAATGACCGCAATAACCACACGTTGGCTTTGATGTGCAACTTCTCAGCTTTCAGAAACCGCTGGAATTTTTCCGATGGCACAAACCCGTCGCGTAATTACGGTTAACGCCATAGTACCAACTATGCCAATAGTATTTTTTTTTTTTTTTATATATATACTTTATTAATCCCCTTAGGGAAATTATTTCTCTGCATTTGACCCATCCTAGAATTAGGAGCAGTGGACTGCCACACTGAGTAGTGCAATGGGGGTTGGGTACCTTGCTCAGGGGTACCTGGGCCTGGTGGGGACAAGTTCCCTTTCCATTTGGCCACGGGCTTTCCTATATAGTACCATTATCTGGTAAATTCATGTTTGCCATTGTTGTACTTAATGGTTTAGATAAAAAAAAAAAAATAGAAAAAAGGTTAGTAGGAAGAAAAACAGGTTTTGCCTGATGAAGATGTGATTATTTGGCCAAATTTACTTGCCAACCCCTTAAGAATAGTTTTACTCCTTTATCATGCGACACTGCTGCTGCTGCTGCTGCTGATTTGTTTGGTAAGATTGTGTCACTGAGGTAAACCCGTAAACACATTTGAACTTAAGTATGGAGACAGCTGTGGATCACCGTGATGTAAAAATCACTTATTTTCTTTATGGTCTTTGGTGTGGTTTACTAAAGCCACACAAACCTGTCCTCAATGGCCGTCTATTGGGGGGAAAACACAGTGAATATATATTGTAATGGTATTGCCAGCAAACCCACATCAGCTCACATGTACACTAAAGCCTGATTTATACTCGATTGCAAATGTCATGTGACAGAAATGGGACAGGAAAAAGTGTCGCTCCACACTCACTATACGCTCCATCCCATTTCATCCCTTTGTCTTTATACCACTTAGCCCTACAGTACCCCTCCATTTTGTGCATTCACATCGAGGTGTAGTGTGTCCCTATATCTAGTCGAGGTAATGGGGCGAGGAGTAGGAGCCAACTAGCCCTTTTAAAATGAGATTTTTCCAGAGCACACTTCAAACGTAAGGGTATGAGACTTTTCCCTTGTACGGCGAAGATGCAAGGAGTCGAGGTAGCAAGCAGTAAGTGGATGAGTTTAAATACCTGGGGTCAATCATCCAAAGCAATGGACAGGGTGGAATGGGTGGAGACGAGTGTCAGGGCTGATCTGTGACAGAGGGATAGCAGCAAAAGTGAAAGGGAAGGTCTACAGGACAGTGGCGAGACCTTGGTGAGACCTGTTGCAGAGATTTTGACTGATCAGGTGAGATGACCAAAGATGGAGTTTCTGGAGTCAGTGATGAGTGAAGTTGAAAAGCTTAATTAAAGATCTGAGGAGAACTGAGACGATGCCAAACATGAACAACGAGATGTTAGATTTCTGGCGCCTTCCTCTGCTGATACTTAGAATTAAAGAATTTAATTTTATTAATCCCCTTAGGGAAAGTAATCCTCTGCATTTGACCCAACCTAGAATTAGGAGCAGTGGGCTGCCACACTGAGTAGCGCCCGGGGAGCATTGGGTACCTTGCTCAGGGGTCCCCCAGCCATTTTTGGCCAGGTGGGGATTTGAACCGACGACCCTCCGGTTACAAGTCAAGTTCCCTTTCCACTTGGGGAGGACTGCGTAGTCCAGCTATCGGTCCTTTTCCCAAGTTAGGGTAGGTTCAACAAAGATATATTGAGGAACCCTCTAGAGACAAATTATGGGTTCCATGGTTACATATATACTGAGTTGTCAGGTTTGTGCTAAGGCCGAATAGTAGGTTTTTCTCATACAAGATCTGCTATGCTATGCAGAGCTGAGGATGCTGAGCTTTTCACTGGGAGTGATTTTCATTCCAGAATGGACCGGATTCAAAACGAGCATATTCGAGGGACAGCTCAGGTTGAACAGCTTGGAGGTAAAGTACGAGAGGCAAGGTTGAGATTCCGTCATGTGCAGAGGAGGGACAAAGGAAGTTGAAGATGGAGCTGCCAGGCAGAAGGAAAAGAGGAAGACCTTCGAGAAGGTTTATAGATGTCGTGAAGAAGGACATGATGTTACAGAAGAGGACACACAAGGGAGAGGAGAAGATGGCGCAGATGTAACGTAGTTCCAAGGGGTATAAATGGGATTGGGCCTACATTTACAGTACTTTGTCCGATGCTGTTTCCATCACAGGTCCCACGATAATGGAAGTATAGTTTCATGGATGGTGCCATTACATGCTGGGAACCATGTGGTTCCTCCCCGCTGTGGGCCCCCGTTAAACATCTAAAGCTCTGTGATGCAGCCGCTGCTGGGTGACGCGAGAAAACCAAAGCCAGCTCCTGCCAAGATGGTGAATTACCAGAGCTAATCCCACACACGGAAGCTGGGGATCTTACAACGGGGAACAAAAGCTTTATTTCCTCTCTGACAGAGAAACAGACACATCAGTGGTACAGCGGCGTCCACGGGGTTCTGCCCAGGAGGGTTTAGGACCGGACAATGTTTTTAAGAGAGACGATAATGAAAACACTGTGCAGGGAGGGAAACAAAAAAGAAATAGGTGGTGAAGTATGGAGTCAAGTCAGGGTTATTTGTTATAAGCTCTTCCAGGGGCCACATTATGATGCAATAAATCCTCCTATCATGCCTTTAAGTCCCAATAAACCATGACATGAAAGGACAAGAACTTGGGAAAGTGAAAGAAAGAGGCATTACACAGAGGATATGTTTAGACTGGCTGACTCGAAGGAAAGGAACTCATGCCTTTCTTTAAAAAGTGCTTTTTTATTGGAGAGTCATTCTTTCCATTTTTAAAGAAATACGCTTTTTCCATATCTTGCATTCTCAGTGTTATATAAGAAATAGAGGAAGAGAGTGTGCAAGTCTGTGTTCTTGTGTTTGTTACCTCTACCTTTTCTGGCACATACACTGCCCTTGTCGGGACCAGTAGTCCTCATGGAGAGCAAACCTGGTCCTAAGGAGTCTAATTTCGGAGGAATTAGTTTGTTTTGGGGCTAATATTTGAAATGTGGTTAAGGTTATGGATAAACACTTTATGTCCCAGTTAGGGCGTAACAATTACTCAATTAATCGTGAACTATTTTTAAGTTAAGTTTTCTGATTTTTCAGCTTCTTAAATGTGAATATTTTCTGGTTTCATTTCATTTTCTGGTTTCAACAAAGAAATCATTAAAACCGAATCATTTTGGTGTGGACATTGGTGTGGTATTCCTTTTTCTCTAATTTATCCTTTCAATGCACCGATTCAGGCCATGTGATACTCTCGTTTCCACACAGGTTTATGGAACATGCAGGCGCCCTTCACAAAACAGCCACCGTAAACCAAACACAAACATCCTTCTGTTCAATCATATCGTATGTTGCAATGTGCCACATTGCCAGAAGTTAATTTACCATGCACAGCGGCACTACCTGTTTTCATATTGATGTAAATGGGTGCGTTTGAGGGCTTCGGGAAACATGATTTCACCCTACAGTCTGCGAACGCAACAGATGGACAACCCTCCCCCCAAAACCACCCGCAGGGGCTGAATGAAGAAAAGGAACATTCAATTTGTAATTACCTTCCATAGACGTGGTCACGCTCATGTCAGGAATTCAGCGTGCAGCCATGACACTGGCAGTTTAAGCCAAATAAACATGTGCATGTTTTGGCGAAGGAGGGAGAGAACGTGCTCGGCTGTTCATCATAAGAAGCAGGTCCTACCTCCGTCTGACACGAGCACGCTCTCTCTGTTCGCTAGCAGCTACAGATATGTGCTATTTGTAATGCTTGTGTGAGGCTCTGTCGCATACATACATTATTTTTTTTATTTTTTTTATTCTTATTAACTGAGCGGGTGCAATTTATTTTCCTCTCGGGCGATGAAGGTGGTGAGTAGTTGGGGAGACTCTGGTCGGAGCTGATAAGCTGCTGCTCGCACGCAAAAGCCGCTGGAGGGACCAGATTTACCAGGAAGACAATGTCCACTAGGTCAGACGCACGCGTGCACGGAAAACTCCTGCGCCTGTATGCACACGCAATTTGTGTTAAACTCTTCTTGTGAGGACATCGGGGGGGGGGGAGACTGGTTTTCAAGATGGAGGATTTGACGCCTACAGAATACGGGACTATAACTTGTGAATGAGAGAGGAAAACAACTATACATGAGTATGTTTGAGAGTGTATAATCGTTTACAGCCTGAGAATAAGCATTTTATATGTTCTTTAGTCGAAGGCCTCGCTTAATAAAGGCCGCCGTCTTGTTCCTATGCAGTTTTCACTTAAAATATCTCTCTGCCCATCTTGTTTGATGCTTTAGCCATGGCAGCCATTTCAAAAACACAAAGCTTCCACAGTGTAACAACGATTCTGCGAGGGTCGATGTTTAATTTGTAATGTCCGTCACTGGACAAAACAAAGCCCCGACCAGAAAACCCAGTCTTTACCAATGCACCGTCATCGATCGATGAAAAAGGAAAAAAGCACTAAAAGTAACATTTGACATTAACTCTCATTAACATGTTTCAGGGTCATTTTGGATCGTTTCCACTGCAGTTTGCAGGATACTGCCAGGGGTTTCTAAAAATCACATTTTCGACTCTTTTTTAATGACGCAGTAGAAGGGACTCTTATGCCAAGTGCACTCATAACACCACAAGGGTTATAATGGAGGATCAGTCCAGATTCTAGGCTTTTTGAGTTGATTCATTCAATCCATTGTCTATAGCTTTGTCTATAGCCAACCCTCATGACCCCCACATGCACTGTGGGGGTCACGAGGGTTGCTGGTGCCAATCCCAGCTGACACAGGCTGAAAGGTGGTGTAGAAAATGGACAGGTTGCCAGTTTATCGCAGGACCAACATGTTTTTGGACATGTGGGAGGAAACTGGAGAACCAGGAGAAAACCCACACACACACACACACAGGGAGCCTATACATCAGTATAGGCTATAGATCTATACATCAGAAATGAATTAAACAATCAAAAAAAAGTTTGTATTATCTGTAAAACATATATTATATATAACTGTTTTGATTGTCTGCCATGTGATAGAGGCAAACTCATTTGAAATAACATGCCCTTTATGGCAGAAGACAGAAAATCTAGTCTAAAAAGTTAACAATGCAGATTTCAAGGACATTTTGCCACCTTGCCAATTTCCTACTCGGGTGCACATGTTCACGCTAACATACAAGCAGCAACACAAGCTCGTCACTGTGACGTCAGAGTCGTGAAAGTAATTAGCCGATATTCAATGGGGTATCGCAAAGTTATAATGATTACCTTGCACGCTTTATGAGCACCGTCACCACCAGTGAAACCCTCCTTGAGTCATGATGATTTTTCCTGTTGTGCTGACTGTTTGTTTGTGTGAGGAGGCTAGAAGGAGCGGTGTAATGATAAGGGAGAAAAAGTACAGCTCGCAGTGCACAGTCAGGAGCACAGAGACGTCCATAAAGTGAAAGAAGCACTGCGCTGTCAGAATATGACAGCCAATCCATCAGAGAAATGGAGGCTGTGTCTAAAGCGCCAAGGAGAGAGTGCCGGGAAGTTTTATAAATAGTTGCACCTTTTAAAGGAAATTGGAAGTTGTCAGACACATGCCATTTGCATTTTTTTTTTTTCAGAATATCTCCAGCAGAGGCAGTCTTTGAACATGACTGAAACACCGTTATATACAAAGTGGCAGAGCTGAAAGCCTATCTGTGTACGATTGGATCTCCCTCTGCAGGAAGAGGAGTCTAAACCCATAGCTGAGTAACACTGTGTCAAAATGCCAGAGCTAATGAAAAGAGTTTCCATGACGTCTATTAACCTTGAATGTGTGTGTGTGTGAGTGTGAGTTTGTGTCTATTACATCAACAAACATCTACATTCATGTGGACATTTAATATGCGGGCGTTCTACAGAGAGGAACAGTTTGGAGCCGAGCCGTTGGGAATTGGGGTTTAAAAGTGACAGTTAAAGGCGACATAGACCGGAAGCTCCAATTAACGCTGCGTTTGTGTGTGTATCTGCGTCATTACCTCGTTTATTAAACCCTAAAGTTTCAGAACAAACAGTTCAGCCACTGCTGAGAAAATAGTGTTGTATTGTTTTCCTGGGCTCTGCGAAGCGGATCGGCACTTCCCTATGTTGATGATGTCATCAGAAATCCTCACCACTCCTCTCACCACCGTAGCGCCTCCTGGTGTGGGCACTAGTCCGGGCTCATCCGGTTGCGTACATTCAACCGCAGAAGAAGAAGAACTACTCTTGTTGTAGCTGCTGAGATGCAGAGCATCCACCGTGCCAGAGGGGGAGCTGTGTATCTGAGAGCTGGCCTATCTATTACGTCACTTTCAGGTACCTGGCCAATCACAGGACAGTGGGAAAGCTCTCGTTGGCTGGCCAATCACAACACAGTCCACGTTCTGGGGGAGTGTTTTTTTTGGACTAGTAGGTTTTTAACCATGAAAACAAGTTAATATATGTAAGTAGACCTCCATAACTAACATATATGTGCGATAACAGCATTCGATGTCACCTTTAAGGTTTTTCGGCGTGGTTGTATATGTTACTGACACATAAGCTGTGGAGTGTGGAACAGTCCGGTTTGGTACAGGACGGTACGGCGTTTCCATGGGGAATACTACCAAAATAACCAGCCCCAACCTGTTCCATTCTTTGTCAACCTTCTCTCGTCGTACGAGTAAAATGGTACGGTAAGACAGTCAGCTGTTTGGGCGACAGAAAAAACGTCACTACTTTGCGACCGCTGTTTCTTCGACGCCTGCAGCCTATTCACATACGAACCGAGCAGGAAAAAAAGAGCTGCTGGACGCCCTCCTTTGTAGTCTGTCGTGTTGCGTTTGATGTCGCCGTTCGTTGTCATCGCAGTCGTACGACATCACGCTACGAATCTCCTGCCTGACCCAGGACTTTACCATTCCAGACCGTACCGTACTGTACCAAACTGTACAGTACGATGATGGAAACACTTTGGCATGTACGCGCCCAGTCTGAGATGAAGAGGTTTGCCCTCAGTGATAACATGGCTGCCAGCAGAGACACTATAGGAGAGCCAGATTGTAGCTACATCACAGAAGACTCACTTCATTAAATCTTTGCCTACTTAAGTCTACACTATATAAGGCATATATTTGCCACTTATCTCTCAGCATTTCCCATCTGGAAACTAAAGTCTGTGAACCACTACCCACACTTCTGGGGTCACAGTAGCTTCTGGTCTGTTGGGTCACTTAGGTAAATCCAAGCAAAGGATTTCAAATAATGAAATCCCAAAATAACACCTTTGAACTCACTGGTGGAGGCAGGAGTGCTCTAACAACTGCTGCACGCCGTGATTTGAAATTGATTATTTTCCTCTATCGCCTTCGACGCGAGAAGTGAGGGGTTTGCAAAGCAGAACAAACTTCACCTTCCCTGTCGCAGAAACACTATCGACTGGCCAGAAAAAAAGGTGGCAAACATATTCTTAAAATGTAGACTGAAGCAGGTGTAGGTTTTATTAGATGAGCCTCTTGTTGAGTGGCTGAAATCTGTTTTTCCTTGTGTCCCTGCAGGCAGCCAGCGAGGGCGTCCTTGTCCCAGGCTGATTCCTTTGCAACAGACTCTATTTTTACCTCATTTTTGTTTTTGGACACATCACCAATAGTAACATCGTGTAAAGGTATTTGAGGTGAACTTCTTCTGAGAGGAGGAGGAGGAGGAGGAGGTGGTGGTGGTGGTGTGTGACAAAGTGGCTGACAGGGAGAAGCAGCAGACCATAGTTCAAGACCAGGCTGTGACCAAAACCAGTCGGCCATTGCGGTGTGTTTTATAGACACCTGGGTGTGATTTAAAGCTGCAGTACATTGTTTTTTAAATGTCACTATGATGACATTCGACCTGTATTATCTTTTTAAAGGTCCAGTGTGTAATATTTAGACGAGTTTATTGGCAGAAACTGGATATACTACCTGTAAAAAAAATGATTTGTACAAGTCTGTAGTCAGTCTTGTGTACTTTGTAACTTTTAAATTTAAACAAATGTCTGCTCTATACAAAACATTGTTAAATCAGCGCACACAATGCTGATGAAGTCTATCAGCACCACATGAGTTTCTCAGTATAGATGTTTTTGTTTCCGTGTCTGCGGAGACCGTCAAGCGCTGCACAGGGACATATTATGATCTCACAGTGGAACAGGTGAGGCGTAAGAAGCACACAGTGCGAGTAAAGTGAGACAGTAACCTAAACAATGCATAACTTACTGAAGTACTGTAGAAGTACTAAATATAGCATTTAGTCAGAGTTCCACAGAGGCCGATGGAGATGTTTGCTTTAATAAGTCAGGGGCTGTGAAGTGACCCTGATACGCTTACGCTTGGGAAAAGCAGGTAGTCACTTATTATAGAGGTCACTAATTACAACACACTGGACCTTAAATGCTCTGAATCTTAAGACTTACTCTTAATATCACAGTGCTTTGCAGTATACCCAGTGTTTTTTTATATAACTAACATTAGTAAAAGGTCAGAGAAATCAAAATGATTTGACTACTATTTTTTAAGTGTTTAGTATTAACAATATGTTCCTTTAATTAGCTACAGCACGTCACATCTGACAGCAGTTACACTAAAAAACAACAACACACCGTGTCCTTATAACACTGGTTCTTGTCACCTCGGTCTCTGCTGTCACCTCCAGACAAATGAAGGTATCAGCTTTGTGCGTTCGGCTGAATTCGTTTTTCCCCCAGTTCACAGTCTTTCGGGGCTAAATCCAAGTAGTTGAAATGCAAATTCAAAGACCAAACTGAAAATAGAAAGTACTCTAAGAGTCCCACAGTGTAACATAACCCACCGGAACCTGCTGGAAGTCCTGATGGATCCCATTCACTTTTGTCATGTCGTACCTGAAGCCTTTCTGTTATCCCTCACTTGTAAATCACTTCTGCAATGAGCAGATACAAATAATGTAAAGATACGTTTTAAAAATAATTTGTTCGCCATGCTTCACGAGTACATTAGTTGGCCACCAGTGAATGCGGTATTGCATTAAGACGTCCGTAACTGTCAGTGGAGTAGAAACACAATTCACTGTCGCAAATGAAATGTAAAGTCGCTTTCGTGAAAGATACAGTATATGCAAAACATGGTGTCACATGATTTACACCATGTGAATGGATAAATATTCCAATTTAAATGCAAAATCTTGGGCTGGAGGGGAGGCTGTACATCAACACAGACATTTGGTACATTTTGCAACAGGATTCATAAATAACATCCAATGCAATTACTCCTCTTTAAATGAGCTTTTAAACATCACTTGTCACGGTGCGTCCTTATAGTAATGTTTTTATTTCCCTAACCCTGTGTTATTCTTACTCTCAGTGTAATTGCATCTGTCCTCTGGTTCATCAAGCTGACTGATATCTGAGGTAAGATACTTTTTCAACATCGCGGCCACACAGCCTTCTCCACTGCTCCGCTTAAATCAAACTTCAATGAAGGCAAAACTATCGACTTTTATCATCTGCTGCATTTCATTCCAGCCCTCGGAGGAATGGCTTACACGGGCCTAATTTTCAGTATTTGTACAGTACTTCCCTGCACCTCATTTGTCCGTTTAATAAATGACTCCAGCTCTTTTGTATAGATGTATTTCTTATTAAAACACTCCCTCAGTGCGCACAGTTAATTTGAGCTACATGGCTGTAGCTCAGCTATGTCGTTTAAATGGAATACCGTCCTCGTTCCTGTGTACAAGCACGGGGGAATCAATTTACAGACTGGGGTGTGTCCGCCTACACCACTCCAAGAGGTGAAACATCCCCTTTCAGCTTGTTAATGCCCATTTATACTCGCAAAAGACGGAGACGGGCGGAGCCTTTCGTCCCACCGGAAATCGTGGGGGCAGTATAGAGTCAAACGTCCGATCAGTCAGGAAAACAACGAAGAACGCTTATCCTGCAGCCCGAAAACAGCGTGCTGTGGTTTGATTTGAGGGGCTATCCGGCAAAGCAAGTTACATAGTGAAATTGCGGCTCCACACCAATGAATAATATTCCCCGTAGATATGGACGACTTACATTTAGTGGCCTTATATTCCACCGCCATGAACTCTGCTTGCGTTTCAGTCTTATTTCAGATCAAGCACAATAAAAACTAACCTCATGAGCGGTCGCTATGCCTGTCGATGCCTGCAACTTGGTACTCGGCACTGACCTCTAGAGGAAGTATTTTTTGTAAATGTCGGTATACCCGTCGCAAAAGACGCACAGAGATATGTAGGATAGTGACGGAGATAACGTTTGGGACTGACGGATAAAAAAAATTAAGTATAAATGGGCCTTTAGTGGTTTCCGGTTTAGCTTGCGGCTAGTTGTTAACATGTCCAGCAGCATTCCATGTCTTCCTACCGTCCATGAACTTTTAAATTACATTACATTACATTACATGTCATTTAGCAGACGCTTTTATCCAAAGCGACTTACAAAATTAAAACATTTTAAACTGAGAGAGCATAAATTCTGTCTCTTTGGCCCTACTGAAAATGTAATGTCCTGAATATCACCATGTTGTTGTCTCTTTTTGTCTCGCTCTTCTGTGCTGTTAGCGGTGGGCACCGTGGCACATGAGTACCACTCTGTTCCATCTGAAGTGTACACACAGTAGTAATTTGTGTCCCAATCGCATTATCTGAGTGTGTTAATCCACCTTTACCTATAGAGCTGAGATTTATAGTAAAGAAAATAGCTGCATTTGTGTCCAAAGTAAGTCCCTGCATTGGTCCATCACTCCAATTGCTTAGGACGTCTGCTAGCTGGTGTTTTTTCCTCCAACCCTGGACTGAATATTCACTTGCTTTTGTTAAGGAAATGTGGAAAAGCACTAGACATTATCATTTAAACTACACTAGTTTGAACTGAAGAAAGAAAGAAAACTTGTTTTCCACATGTTTTCTCAGCAGGATGCTTGTTCACAAACGGCATCCTCAGGAGACCCAGCCGTTGTGGAATTAAATGTCTCGTCTCATCTAATATTCTCGAGCCTTTACTGCTCCATATCTATTTGCACTAGTCATAAACTCTCATCTGCTTGGGGAGAAGTTGCGATTTATTGAGTGTAATTCTGTTAAATTCACACCTGGACACACCAATATTATCACATTGATTTCAATTTCAGACCCGCTGCTTGTCATATCTCTACAAACACTATCTGGCTGTGTCACAGGCAACAGCAGGAGAGAAAACGATGACAGTGCTGATAGTGATGATGACAATGATGGCTACCATGATCTCCCCAAAGTGTTTGTATGATTTAAAAAAAACACACACACACACACACACACACAAAGACATCCCTCTCTGCAGCACAATAGAGGGCCATTTGTCATCAAGCAACGACAGGTGTAATCATCCTTTTTGCTTGCGTGCACCATCACTCTTCCCCTTACCATGTATCAGGATCAATCCAGGCTCATTTATTTTAATCTCTTATTATTTTCCAAATTTGCAAAGTCAAAGGAGGACAGGGGAAACAAAGCTTGTTGTGAACATGAACCAAACTATTTATTTTATGTGACTGCATAATTAAAAGAAACATTCCCATTACTCCAGTTTTCAACAAGACACTTTGCAGGAGGATATATTGTGAGTGTACTTGTATTTGTTACCTCTTTAGGACCTTCTCTGGCATTAACTCTGACCTTGTCAGGACCAGTAGTCCTCATGGGGACCAAAACTTGGTGCTAATAAGGCAGAACTTAATTTCTGAGCTTAAATTCAGGGACAAGATCTGATTTGGATAAGATCTTGTTTGGGCTGTGAATGAATAGAAGTCAAGTTATATTGAACCAAATCTCATCATGTAGTATAATTTTTTATGGATGGATGAACTTGCTTTTGTTTAATATGAAGTTGAATATGAGTTTTCTGAGCAAGGACGACCTAAAAAGGTATATAATGTATTTTCTGTTATGTTTCTGGATTTCTGGACCAATACTAAGTGCTTAAACAGCACATTACTTCTGCATCAACTAGCCCACTGCAACAGATGTAACTGTCCGATTACAGATTTGTTTGCCACCATTTGAAAGTGGTTTAAAACTATACTGGTCCAGTGGACTCTCAGGCAAAGTCCATAGACTAATTGCTATACCTCAGTCATGAGCGACACCACTAATAATGGAGTCATACTGGGTCAACAAGGTCTGCTTCCAGTGTTGAGGATCAGGAAAATCTGATGAGAAACGGGCTACTTACGAGATAAAGATATTCATGTACTAGAGTTGAGAACAAGTGGTGAAGTCCTTCTATGAAAGCAAGCTCAGAGAGAGGGGTTGTATGGATGTCTCAGTGCTCTAACATGCGCAAACCGCAACTGCAATCACAACTAGAGAGTGATGAGGTACAACAAACATGCTACGGAAGGGAGGGAGAGCAAGGTCAGTGGGGAGATATCATCGTCATCATCATCATCCCCACACTCAGAGACTGTGGACCGAGCCCCAACTACAAGCCCTTACAACTGGCTTTACACCAGGGCAGCTGACCTGAGATTGAAAATCAAGACCAAGCTGGACAGTTGGCACCCTCCTGACCCACTAGGTCAATTTACTACTGGATGTGTGTGGGGCACAGCTTAAGTGAAAGTGTATCATCTTAAGTCGGCACACAAACACACACATATGCATCTATTCATTTGTATAATGGGGTTTGTGCAATAGGTTTATGTGCATTTCTACAACATGTACTACAATTGTATATGTGTGCATATGTGAGTATGCACATGTATTTCATCCTTTATGTAACTTTTGTATTTCTGTGAGCTCTCATGTTCCTATGTTTTGTTTCCTTGTATGTATTTTCATTGTTATGCCTTATAATATCATCCTGCCAATGGACTACGGGCGGAAATTAGCCTCAGGCTATAACCTGGCATGTTTACATTTTTATGTTTATTTATATGCATTGTGCCTTTCCTTAAATAAATAATAATAAATGAAAAATAAATAGAACTGATATAAATGAATACAAACATTTGAAAATAACATGTACATCAATTCATGTATGGATGAATAAAGTACCTTCACTCAAATATCATAAAATGCATTATTATTATTTATTGTTGTTGTAGGTGTCCTCGCGCTTCATCCTTAACTATCCCCATGGCAACAACATCCAGTCGCCAGTTGCGTCTACGTCACTGCTTCTGTGTTCCCCATTGTCCACATAACATGCTGCTAAAAGGAGAACTGCCTCGTTGCCTGTAGTTAAAACCGAACCACAGAGTGAGTGCTGTTTTCCACGCTGCATTCTTCCTCTCAAACCCTGCATGATTCTGTGATTTTACATTTGCCTGCACAACGATTAAACGCCATTATTCCCCCCTCGTCTCAAAATTAGCAGCTAGCCGGCTAAGCTAGACCGGCTGTGTTTTGAGACTAGCACTTGGTGTTGCTAATAATGCTAATTCAGTTGTGCGCGTTGTTTGGTCGTTTTGGTTTGTTGTAGTCGAACCGGATTCATACCTCGCGTTTGTGTTTGCGTGAACCGGTCTTGTGAATTTACAACACAGTCTTGTAATGTGAATGCTAAAGCTACAGCTACAACTAACGCTAATCACAGTTAGCTACCTAGCTTAGCAGAAAAGCTAGTCACCAGGTTGGCGGTGGTGGTTTTTATTGCATACGCTTTGGTTTGTTAAATTAAAACGGTTTGCGCTCGATAGAATGATAAATGGTAATGTAAGTATTGTGGCAGCCTTTTGTAGCAGCGGTAACCCGTGTTTGCTAACACTTATTTAGCTAATTATGCTAAACGCATTGCGCATGTGAGAAGCGTTCATGAATCACTTTGGCTGTGGGGCCGTTTAAAGTTCTCTTTTACTTTTCTTCTGCTGCTAGTTGATGCAGTCAAAGTGCGCCTTGAATGAAAAGCTTTTCTCTGCGGGAAGGGCAGGGAACTTAAGCCAGAAAATACTCAAATATGGGACAGGATGGGAGAAGAGCTGCTGCTCCCTACTCAGCATAATTGCAGAAATCTGTAAAGTTAGTACATGCTTTAAAACTGATTCCCTACTCTCTATCATCAGGTACTATGATGGTATTTCACTTAGGGCTTCACGGTTCAACAAATATAATCGAAATTGGAATTTAAATTTTAGTGCAATATAAACCCTACAAGACAGAATGGCGTTATATGGAGTAATGTAGTGCTGCACAAATTGACCAGCCCAAAACTCCTGCTCTAAATCACTGTTTTTTATGAAAATTACAGTTATGATGCAAAAAATTGCAAACATGGCAGATTTAATTAATTAATTAATTAATTAAAATCTAGATCTGCTGTCTGAAATCTGAAGTTTATAAAATCCATAGAAAAAAAATCTGTATATTTAGTTTGCATGGATTCAAGGAACTGCTAGTTGACTGCTTCCTTGTTTGTTGAATTTGTGTCACTTCAGTTTGTCTCAACAAAGGATCTCAAACACCAAAATCACCAACAAAAAAAATCTTCTGAAAGAGCCAGAAGTGGTTTTATAGGTCCTGTTTATTGTTTATTTTTTTCCACGGATTTTGGAGCACAGAATGAGTGATTTCAAATGAGCGAACATGTTTGTAGACTCACGCAGGTGTAGATTTTAAAAGCCTTTTGTTAATTGGTTAAAATTAGTTGCTACACGTCTTTTTCTTTAATATCCTTTATCCTGGTGATGAAGTGAATATCAACAGTCCAGTCATGGTTTTAAACTCATGAAGAAGCAGCTCACCACAGTACAAAGAAAATACGTCTAAATTCAAGTTTTTTATTTTGCATGTTACATGATATAAAGAGGATGATTGATTTCATCTCAAACTCATTAACCTCCCATTAGAATTCTGTTATTTATACCAACATCTGATGTGTCAAAGCTAGATCCCCCTGTCATTGAGTGGGCATAGTCACTTCAATTACAGGTTTTTTATTAAAGGTTTCTCTGATTACGTTAATCGAATATGCCATTTATTTTTTATCGCAAATTAATAAAATCCAAATGTGTCTTCGTACTGCAGACCTTATGTTGTGGTGATTTATTTTTCTGCAATTCTCCTTCGTCAGTGGACCGCAGTTTGAAGCGCCGGCAGGTGAAGCCACTCACTGCCTCCCTCTTAGATGCCTTGGATTATGACAGCTCAGATGACAGTGACTTTGAAGTGGGAGATGCCTCAGGTAAGCATGGTCTGCCACACACCCAGCTGCCTTTTCGCCAGGAAGTTCATAAAAAGTAGTATTCTAATTAAACATTCTGAATTTCTTGTGTGCTGTATTGTAAACACACAGCAGTTTGCGCAGTCATGTCAAACCCAGGGGTTAAATGATGCATTGAGACTTGGACTAAATGTGTACATTTTCCTCACAGGGGCTGTATGTAAGCCATTTTTTGTATTAAGTCATAAAATGACCATGATGTGTCATTAGAGGTTATTGAAACATCTTAAATATTATATTGGCTTCAGTGATAACAATGGTGCAGCCAGTATATTCACAATTTAAATAAGCCTCTTACTCTATTTATGTTTGTAACACTTTAACATAGGGGATACCATTAGAATTTGCAGTTCTTCTTTTGGCTACTCCCTTTAGGGGTCACCACAGTGAAATTTTGCACCATCTCCTCTATCCTCTGTTGCACCACCTGTCCTCATGTCCTCCTCAACAACATCCATGAACCTTCTCGAACACAGAAGTTAAACAAGGGGATACAAGTGCATCTATTTTCAGGAAACTTTGGCAAGCTGTAATATGTCTTGAATTGTGTTTATTGTAATTATTGTAAACGCTAAAGGTCACTGCTGTACATATTCTATATATATTCCCCTTAGATTGTCTGGAGAGGCAGTGTATGACAACACAAATGTCACACTGGTAATTTTTTTTAGACATTCTCCTTTCAGCTCCTGTCTCAAGTGACTATGTGAGAATACAGCAGGAAAATATCTTGGTTGACACGATAAAACGTTTTAGTATCGGATACTAAGACCTGCATCTACCTCAGTTGCTTTTTCTCTTGTTTCTTCTTTCTTAAAATAAGTCCACACAGCTCATGAGCAGCTGTTATGCATGTTCTGGTCACATTGATGATGGTTGTTCATGTGTAATCACGCTATTTTGCATAATCTTGCCCGGTCTTCCAGTACGGACAGCAAATTACAAAGGTGAAGGAACATTTTGGACTGGTAGCTTGATGGTGATGGTGAGAGCAAGAAGAAGAGCTAGTGTTGTTTGTTTTCCTGGATGAGACCAAGGAAATAAACAGTGCAAGGTGACTCATCTCTGTTAATACAAATGCAGAAACTCTGAATTGCCTTTCAAAGCCCCGAGCCTCAGAGTGGGCGTTTGTAGGGCTATGCCCAAGTAATGATTTTCTGTGACAGCACTGGAAACGCATGCATCAAACTGGATCATCTTATGTGTATTAATTTTTTCGAAGTGCTCGTTATTCGTTGGCCTGTATTTTTTCATTCATTAAACACTTTTCTAAATACATATATGTATCCACAGTTATGAAAAATGTGTTATTCACTCCGTTGCCCAGTGCGTCCTTTCAGCTCACCTTCACAGCAGCCACCCTTCACTGAGCTCCCATATCAGTCCACGTTTGTCTCACATTTTAATGCCTGCGTTCATCATTTGTGATGTGGAAACACACAGCACAGACAGGAAGAGTATGAGCGGTGCTGCTCTTCGCGCAGTTATAAAATAAATAAAGCACTCTGTCATGCTGGAAGTCAGTAGGGGAGTTGTTTCCCACGTCTGGTTCACAAGTTGTTTTGCTGACTTCATTGAAAGTCAGCTCTCCAGCAGAGACGACAAAAGCTGCTGCTGTCCAGTCTTTCTCTCTTTCTTTTTCCTCCCCTTTTTTTCCCCTTCAAGTTATACTCTTGGCACACAGAGTGTTGTGCAGGAAAGAGGATGACTCAAATTTACATCACAAAAATAAATCTCCCCGTGGTGGGACTAATAAAGGATCATGTTATCTTATCTTAAAATAATTGCCTTATTATCTATCCAAAACAGAAACCGAATGTTAAATGGGTTAGTAATTAATAGTCTGTTAATTAAAAATAAATAGTACAATACACATGCATTAGTACTTTTGTTGATGTACGCCCTCTGCTGCTGTGAAACGTGTGCATGTGTAGATGATAATAACTTACAGACCTGGTATTAACATCCATCCTCAGTGACAAATGTGTTCTCAAATCACCTCTGAATGTGGTTTCTGTGATCTGAGCTAAAGGAACAGTCAGGACGCACTGGGGAAATTCTGACCCATGCTCAGCACAACCTGGCCATGATCACATGAGGACGGATGTTAACCACGCATCTGATTATAAATGACAGCGTAGCAAGCGTGACAAGGCAGCGTATTAGTTCACATGCAAGGAAGCACGGGGCAAACACAGCACCGCAGTGAAGCTAAACATTAAGATATGATCTGTTATGTTATTATGGGAACTGTTGTTGGTCATTATAAAACTGTGACAGGGCAAATTAGACTATGGCGGGCCGCCACAGTCTAAATAATTAATGGAAAACACTGGCGCAGCGTAATGGTGATAGAAAAACAACAACATTTCCCTCACTATTATTCTCTCAGCCACTGGGAAAAAATTAAGTCTTGAACTTTGTCATTCCATTTCCAAGACAATGATGGTATTTTACCAGATGTTTCCAGCGTAACATTGGCTCTGAGGGAAAATTTACGACAGTGACCAAACAATGAATAAATGAAAATGAATAAGATAAGTGTATTACAGACAGGTAGGTACAGATAGGTGTTCAACCATAGTGAAGGGTGTTTACATTCACTTCAGAGAGCCAGTTTACAGAAAAGTATGTTTGAACACCAAGAAAAGATTGCTCCTATCTTTACCCTTTGATTAATTTGTGATTGTTCTGTGTTGTGACAGGATCAGACGGCACAGGCAACGGCAGTGATGAAGAAGGCTCTAAAGCGAGTGTCGCAGGTTCAGAAAGTGAGTCTGACAACGCAGCCTCTGCAGACGACGGTATAGACGAGTCGGAGGCCAAAGAGTTGGCCGCGGAAGACAACTTAACAGAGGACGACGAGAAGACCGAAGAGAAGACCAAGCAGCCGCCTTCAGCAGACAGCCCGACCAAAGACAACCCTGCTGTCACTCCTCCTAAAAGCCGGCGCAAGAGCAAGAAAACAGCCGAGGCGGAGCCCGCTCCGCCTTCTGAGTCTGCCTCGACGTCAGTTCCAGCCAGTGTGAACGCTGACGAGAGTCAGGCCGAGCCCAAGAAATGGAATTTCCGCAGGAACCGTCCCCTGCTGGACTTCACCACCATGGAGGAGCTGAACGAGATGGACGACTACGACAGCGAAGACGACAATGACTGGAGACCCACGGCAGGGAAGAAGAAAGGCAAAGCAGCTTCCCAGAAAGGAGACGCCGAGGGAGAGGAGGGCGGCGGCGCCAGTGATGACGACGATGATAACGACGACGACGACGATGATGACGACGACGATGAGGACGATGAGGACGAAGATGATGATAAGGAGGACGGTAATGACAACAACAGTAGCAGCGACAGCGATAAAGAGGGGAAGAAGCCCATGAAGAAGCCGAAGAACACCAGCAATTTTGACGAAGAGCTCACCAATGACAGCATGTCCCAGGGAAAGGGCAATGAGGTGGGCACAGATCTATTCTTTCACAAGAGTAGAGTTTCATCAGGCAGCAGTATTTATTGTTTATTGATTGTCCACTATATAAGAATTAATGACATCTAATGGTAAAACTGCACACTTTAACAAACAGACAAACCCCTTCCCTTTCCTAGCAGAATACTGTATCCTTCAGATACCAGAAAAGATCTTTCCCTTCTTTCAGTGTCTTTCAGCCTTCGATACTGCTTCTGTGGTCAGATCAGAGGGATGTGGTCTTGATATGTAGCTTCAATGCGTCTCTTGTTTTCTGATTCCCAGGATGCCTTGCTGGACCGATCGCAGACCTGGAGCACTCAGCACATTCTCATCTGCTGCGTCTGTCTGGGAGACAACAGCGAGGACGCTGACGAGATCATTCAGTGTGACAACTGTGGGGTGACGGTGCATGAAGGTAAGCCGGACAATAAACCAAACCCTTAGTCCAGTTGTTTAAATCAATGTTTTACATAGAATGACCAAGTGCTATCTCTTTTTGTTCACAATTTGATATGATTTTGAATGTGTCTGTGCCATCGAACATGCAAACGTCGCAAAAAACTGCCTTATTGTTTGGCACTGCCCGGCGGAGTTTGCTAGTCTCTTTAGGCTGGACATGAAGCAGACTAGCAAATAGTGTGATTTGGCTGAGGAAAAAATGGATGCATCCGGGCAAGAGCATAGAACAGCAATGGGTGGTATGTGCTCTATAGACGAAAACATGCTAAATATGTTCTAGTCCTTCACGGTCTAATATCGCCATATCGCCCACCCCTTATTATTCCATTTTAGTTGAGCTTCTTCCTTGTTGTCAGTGATATCCCGTTCAGAGAGTGTTTATCCTATCCTACTCCTACTGAGTGTTATGAATACTCCTAGGCTGGCAGCACTAAAAAATAAGTAACAGCTATTAAAATTGTTAATAAAGTAATGAAAACAGTGATGTTTGTGGAGGATCGGTGCAGCTTGACGATAGCGCCGCCGGGAGCTTGGATGTTTTATTCCAACGACTTACTGGTAATTTATACATTTGTTCAAAGTAGATTTTTTTCAAAAAGTGACAGCCCTGTGAGGTCCTCACTATGACACCATCTTCAGTTATCTATGTTTCCACACATGCACATACACAAGCATGCTCACATAGCAGTGAAACACTAATTCTCCACCTACCGACAGAAGAGCCAGTCTTAAATTTATCATGTTACTTTGGTTGGCTGATATTGTCTTCCTCTGAGACTGAAGGGAGGCTAAGTGGTTTGCATGAGAGAGAGGGGACGCAATGGCCGCACTTGTGGCTAGTTCTAATATTTGTCTCCAAGGACATTAACAATTTTACCAGGGTAGGGAAAATACGGACTTTGTTAATTATTCAACACTCAATAAACATCTGCGATAATCATATCTGCAGTAATTGCATTGCTGTGCACCACAAACCTGCACTGATTACTACATAATGAGTGAAATAACAACATAATTATCAAATCACACTTTATTGTACTTCAGTATTTTCGATTCACCCAAGTTGTATTAAAAATGCCGTTATTTAATGTTTATATGCCCAGATGAGGACTTTGGGAATTTTGAAAGACAACAAATTAAAGGTTCTGACTAGAGATGTAACGATATGAAAATTTCATATCACGGTTATTGTGACCAAAATTATCACGGTTATCAATATTATCACGGTATTGTTTGATGTGTTCAAAATGTTCCAAAAGTACTGAACACACACACTGAAATCTTTTAACCAAGTTTTATTTAAAAAAAGATATTTTATATTATATGATTATTATTATTATTATTATTGTTATTATTATTATTATCATCATCATCTGACTGACTGACACACACTCACACACACACACACACACACGCAGGTCCTCACTCTGTGTCGGATAATAATTAAGTAGCAGCGGACGTACACAGCATAAAAATAAAATAAAAAAAACACAGAAACAAACACATTATGGTCTGCTACGGTACGTGTCGTCTGCACACTACTCGCTTTCGCTGATAGCGCCCAATAACATGTATTTTTACAGGAGTAACGTTAGGTAACACTTAACTTAGGTTTCCGTTTCCGTTTTACAGACAAACCATGACGTTTCCCACTATTCCGAAATCCCGTTTTTGTTGACTTACTCGCTTAAAAGTTGTGTGTGGTGGTCACGGCTCATCATATTGGAAGTCCAATATTGGATTTTTTTTTTGCATTTTCTGCACAAGGATTGATTGTCTTCAATTATTTTACCCTCAACATCGTTTAAAAATACAAAATATGCCCAGACTTCTGATCTTGTTTTTTTTACGGGGGGGAAATCTCTGGAGCGCAGGTGGCTTCAGCCGTGTTGTCGCTGGACAGACAGTGCAAACTGCGCATGCGCGCCCGCTGAGCGAGCGCCGTTCAGGTGCTGCTGCTTCTCCAGGAAATGAGCAGTATCACTGTGAGTTTTTCGGTAATCAGTTGCGGTAATCAATCACGGTTTTAACGATAATTAAAATTTGAAACGGTAGTACTAACCGTCGGGAATTTTACCGCGGTTTATCGTCATACCGGTAATCGTTACATCCCTAGTTCTGACACTGGCATATGTGGGGAAATGTGGCCGTTGTGTTTATTGTATTGTATTATATTGATTTTCTTGGGCACATACTGCTTCATGATTTATTTTAAGGCTTGAACCATATAAAATACATGTATTATATCCAGTTGTGGTATTGTGCAGTTTTAAGTATTGCACTGTGATGTAAGGTGTTGCTCTCGGTAATGAACGTAGGCATTTATTTTGAGGAGAGATGAGCAAGGAATCTTGGCACCCTGAAATGAAGCTGTATTTGGCTGTAAAGAAGTGCTGCCGAAGCAGGGTCTTCCCTGGCAAGTGAAAGTACTGAATTCATTTATATTTCAGAAATCCGGACACACACATATCCACAGTGCATGGACCGATAGGAAAAGGGCTTTTGCAAACAGAGTTAAACGTCAAGTCAAGTTTGTAATTTCATTATGTTGTGTCATGAGTGCTGTCTAACATAGGTGTTCAGTAGTTTTGAAGTCACTTAAGTAAAGCCAGTTCATGTCATTTTCACCCACATCTCTGTTTGAGAGCATGTGTGTTTGTCATGTTTCTTCTTATGACATTGGTTGTGTTATTGGCTGTGTAGGAATTCATAGGGAAATAATAAGAATGTGACTTGTCATCACTGTGCTATTACAAAAAAAGACATTAGCTTTTCTTGACATAATCATGCAGACATGCAGTAATATTTCTGGATGCATTGTTGAAGGCTAGCCAACAATTCCTTCCCTCAAATTGGAATTCATTTTAAAGTACTTCTCCTGGTTCAGTTGACTCTATCTCACCTCTACCGTCCTTTTTTTTTTCTTTCTGCCAAGCTTGTCATTTCTGACGAGGATAATCTTTCCTTGAGGGATTATGAAGCTATCCTGTAGTCATCACTTTTTGTCAGCTTAGCTCATATTACCCGGCAACCTGTGGCTTAACGGTCAGAGCTTTGTATCTCAGTTCAAAAGGAACATCGAAGATTTGTACCACGGTTCAGCCCTAAGATGGCTAAGCCAGCGTGGTGGTCATTCACATCCCCTATCGTCCCACAGTTCGAAGTCCAATCAGGGAAGATGAAACTCCCAACTGCTGCCAAAGGTGTTCTCATAATACCCGTTTATAATCATTGTCCTTGCACAATGCTTTCACCACACACTAAGTATGTTAGCTTATATAAAACGGGACATTTAAAACGTTTGTATACCTGTTTGTTTGACTAAAATTATACTGAATCAAATGTCCCAAAGTTGGACTAACACCCAGATAATGTGATACTTTTGCATTTGTACATTCCGCTGGAACCAAAGGTGCCTGGGTTGCTCTGTTCTATAGTTTTAGCTCCTGGACTTTGACCTGCAAATTATAGAAGATGCCGATGCACAGAAGCATTGTAAGTCAATGGGAAAAAGAAGAGTAGTCCAGTCCAAATAAATTGTGAAGGTAACCGTGCATGGACACGTACTGACCAAGGGGGAAGCTTAGGTAGAAACAGTCATTTCCACATGTTGGGTTGACTGACTTTAAGTAGATGTTGCCTTTTGAAGGTCAAGACAGAATCCAGCTGTGATTTAATTTACCTAATGAAGTAATCAATCAGTTGCTTGATTGGTTTTCCCATTGAGCTAATTTCGTGAAACCTGATGAAACTGAAAACAATCACCCACCCACATCCCTAAGCCTCTGAAGAGTTAGTGATTCACCGTGACACAAAGCATCAAAAAAGGTCAACGACCCACCAGACAAAGTTAGTGCTAAGTAAATAAATAAATAAATAAACAACTCTGTCTGCCCCAGTGTTTGCTTTCAATTGACTGCCCAGCTCCCCAGTGTGGCACACAGTGGCATGCATGCAGAACACTTAGCTTTTAACTTGTGAGTCTTTCCCATTGCTTAAAAAGCCTGAAGGCTGGATGACTGAATTAGGAGTTAGAATGTTATCTCCCCAACAGAGGCAGAGTACAGATTGCTGCCCTCATTGGTAGGGGAGAGCATGCTTGCCTGGTGTAGTAGCTGCCATAGAAACCACATCAGCCTAGTAATTGTTTAGGCAACCTCAGAAAATTAGAGAGAACAACATTAAAATGCTTTCGCTCGGCTTCGCCTTGCTTCTCTCAGGCTATGTTTTATATCCAATGTTCATTTTGTGGTAGCGCAATGTCACAGGAGATTGACAGCTCTAGACCAAAGAGCCGCTGGATCTATTTCTAATAAAGAGGGAGAGAGAGGGAAAACCAATAGAATTAGAACAGTTACATATTCTACAGAAGAGGCACGGGGTAGTGTGTAGACGGCTGGGCGCAGATTTGAGTTGTTACTGTTTTAATAGCAGATGATAAAAGTGACTGAACAACAGAAGTTGTCTTGTGTTTCACACAATAAATCAGCAACATTCAGCAGATTTTTCCTGGCATCTATCTTCCACCAACATTGTAAGGCAGTTTCAGACTTTAAATTAGTCACACTGTTTCGTCTTATCATTGCCATAGCTTCTTGGGAAAAATAATGACTTGATTTATGGCACAAAGGAACTGTGTGCTTCCATTTCCAAAATAATGAAAAGAAACTGGTCCACATTGTATCTTTTTGTGTTTTTCACAATCCTGTAATGAAGATCACGGTTATGATAATAACACAACACCTGCTCTTAGGGGAAATGACCACCCAGAACCTGCCCAGGACATGATAGTCTTCTTGAATGATATTTGGATATTTTTCCCACCCAGACAAACACACAAATGTCATGATTCAGTATTTGTCATTACTTTACTTTTGCTAGTAGTTGCGTGAGGTTGAATGTTCATCGAGTTACCCATTTTAGCACATTCGGGTGGAGCAAACGGGTGAATCTGCAGATTTGTTCTTGACTTACGAGCCTGAAAAACTTCCACACACCGCTTTTTTTCCCCCAGATGCTTTGGTGTTGTGCTTGTTTGCTCAGGAGGAAGGTTCATCTTGTGAGCTGAGTTGTGAATTTTGGATGATAAGTGACAGCCCTGCCTTATACCTTTCCCCAATTAAAGTTGCAGAGTCAAAATTCAAGTCATAGAACGAAGGAACAACTACTGTACAGAAACTTCCCCCATTTTCACCACCAACCTTACTTTACAGTAATACTTAAACAGTTATGATAAAGTTTTGGACCCCTTTTTTCCACTTACAGAGAAGAAAAAAGGTCTTGAGTTTTTTGCCATTGTGTGTTTGGAGATTATTTGGTCTTTGTTTCTGTGATTGTATACATTGTAATATGTACTCGTTTGAATTAGAGCTGCAACTACCGGTTATTTTCGTAATCAATCTGTCGATTATTTTCACGAGTAATCGTTTGGTCCATAAAATGTAGAAATGAAAATATTCACATTTAAGAAGCTAAAACAATCAGAAATCTTTTGTTTTAAAAATGAAAAAAGCTTCAAACTGATTAATCGATCATCCAAATAGTTAATCGAGTAATTCTTTCAGCTCTAGTTGGAATAAAAACTTTATTTGAAAGAAAAAAAACGTTCTACCCAGGACACATGCTTTATGTGCATGCTCTACGTCTATGTCTAGGCCTGGCATATGTACTTCAGAGTTTCTAGATGTGTTGTGAGTTTCGTGTGGATGAAGATTTCTTGACATGTTTACGGTGACCGTTTTCAAAACGACGAATAAAAAGATTGTTTACGCTTTGTTAGGTTTCCGTGTGAATAGGGCCTTTGTGGGTAGTGACAAATGATGTGATGCCTAACTGTTACGGGACAGAAAATAGGACATCTAATATCTTTAATGAACAACATAACTGATATTGCTGTACTGACAACCGCTGTCTGTGTTTTCAGGGTGCTATGGCGTGGACGGTGAGAGCGACTCCATCATGAGCTCAGCCTCGGAGAATTCGACCGAGCCTTGGTTCTGCGACGCCTGTAAGAACGGAGTGACTCCGAGCTGCGAGCTGTGCCCCAACCAGGACGGCATCTTCAAAGAGACGGACGCTGGGAGGTGGGACACGGCTCCATCGCCTAACCCTAACCGGGTAGTCAGCTGCCAATTATGAGGCCAGCAAGCAGAGCAGTGTTCATAAACAAATGTCACCTAATGACCTTAAAATGTACAAAATGCTGCAGGCAGCTAAAGGCTATCTAAATTATACATATATTCAGTGTTTAGGAGAAAAGGGGAGATGAAGAGAAAAAGAACTGGCAGAGGAATGAGAGAGCAGGATGGAGGGAGGAGAGGAGATAGAGGAAGAAAAGGAGTGAGAGAAAAGAGTGTGTTATGTGAAGCGTGGGGACTTCAGCCACGTTATCGCTGATAGTGCTCCTCAGCCAGGCTGCACCCGAATTTACTACTTCACTAGAGCATGAAAAACACAGCAAATTAAACTGTGAAGCGGTTGCTTGCCAGAGATGGATATCTTTATATTGGACTTCGGATTCTCTTCCCTAAAGTCCGCATTTGAAATTGTGTCACAGCAAACTGTAGTCAAGAGTCTGGGGCTACATAAATCTATGAATCCATTTCTTTTTGAAGTGTCTGAGCAAGTCAGTGCGGCCAATTTTTTTAAGATGTTTAGTTTCTTTTGTTTGCTGTGATTCTTTACGTTGGATTCAAAAAGTACCCCAAGCCGTAGATTTTGTTCTTTGAAATCAGCACGAAGAAGTCGATACATTTTAAATGTCACCTTCTGCGCCTTTGTTCGCATCCCTGAAATATCAATGAAGGCTGAAAAGATACAAAAAAAAGGAGAAGATACAAAGTGAAAGAAAACAATTCACTTAAATATATCAGAAGTTATTTTTGTTTTGGAGACATCTTCAGGTCATGATTTCCATTTGAATGTGCTGTAGTGCTGTTTCACCTTTATCAGTCAGTTTGATTGTCCCTTTTCCTCCATCTTCATTTTCAGGTGGGTGCATGTGGTTTGTGCACTTTATGTTCCCGGAGTTGCATTTGGAGACATTGATAAACTACGACCAGTGACACTCACAGAAATGAATTATTCAAAATACGGAGCCAAGGCAAGTACTCTTTTTACATACTGATGCAGTGTGCTGATGCATAGCGTTAGTTAGGTTTAACTGACCTCCTGCAGGTCCAGATGTCCTTTTAGATTACTGCATCATGACCTTATGCCCAGATAAGGCCACATTATTAGGCACACTATACTAATACTACACCAGTGGTTCTCAAACTTTTTATACCAAGTGCCACAAAATCAAAATACAGTGGTGTAAACTAGAGCTGAAACAATTACTCAATTCATCGATAATTAACTATTTTGATTGATTCAACGGATTGAAGCTTTTTTCATGATTAAAACATGATTTCTGATTGTTTTAGCTCCTTAAATGTGAATACTTTCTAGTTTCTTTGCTCCAGATAACAAAGAAATCATTAAAACTGCATTATTTTGGTGTGTGGACAAAAACATAATTTCCAGGTTTGACATTTTTTTTAAGTTTTCTGACATTTTATGGACCAAACTATTACTTGATTAATGGAGAAAATAATTGACAGATTGCAGTTGATAGTTGCAGCTCTAGTGTAAATAGACTGAGCAAAGTCAGCTACGGACTTTTCACAGGAGGCAGATTTATTCCCAATAAAGATAATTTGCTCTCTTATCATCCTCCTCTTCCTCACTTATACTTTCCGCACTTAATTTATTATAATGTTTTATCATTTCTACATACTCTACACGCACAGTTTGAGAACCATGGTAATAGACCACACCTTTGTCATTAATTCCATGTGAAATTAAAAGTTTTCCCGTGAGGAGAATCTGCTCAGTGTTGACTCGACTGCATCACGTTGTTTGTGCCAGGTTTATCAGCTACATGTTCACGCTGCCAATCTCCTGTTCACTGAACTCTCTCCCTGTGTCATGTTCATGAAACCAGTCTCAGGCGACTTTTTGTTTTGTGACATGAGAAACTTATCATGCTGAAAGACTCCCAGCGGAAGACGGTTTACACTCTCATCCACCTGAGCAGTGGAAAATATGGCCAAACATTCACTCATTTAAAAAAAAAAAAGATGGGTTGTAAGAATTTCAGGATTGAACATTTGCAAGGAAAGAGCTGAAATTCTTGACAAGGTTAAAAAAAACTTGTATTGGTCAGAAGAGTCAGTATTGTAAGGATGTACATGAGATAGAGGTGTGTAAGTGATATAAAGTGCATCCAAACATATGAAATGGTAACAACTGACACTATAGCAACTATAGCGACGTAACCATTCACAGGACAGATCAGAGAGACATTGGGCTACATCCACACTATTTAAAAAACTGCATTAATTGTAGTCTGGATATATATGCCTGCTCTCCACAGTACCAGTTTGTTTTTGAGTCCCACAAATTGAGAAGTTTGAATACAGCACTGCATTTTTGGTGCTAATGAGCAATTGAGATCTTTTAAAACAAAGGCCCAATCGCCCGCATTGCTTTTGAGTTGGTACCATCATTGAAGTAGCCTGGGTCTAACTTCATCAGTTCCAGATGGGACGCACTCATACATATTAACATGAACAGACGGCCTCTCTCACATGGTAGCAGTAATGTAACAGCAGTTACATTCTGTGTTTTGTCGTCGAGGCGAATGAAAGAAATAAAATGATTGACGGTGGTTGACGGTGACATTGTTGAACAGCGGCGTTATAAAGGCAACCAGAAGCAGCTTTGACATTTTTGACAGCGAAACACTCTCAGTGTATTTTGGCATTTTAATTGATAACAAAAGTGCTTTTTAAAGAGCAGTTCCTAGGGAGAGCAGAGGGTTTTTAACAGGTTTTATACTTATTAAGTATTGTTAAAGACTGGTATTAGAAAATCATTGTTTTGTGAATGGGCTAACAGAGACCAATGTTCAACTACTCTCCTATTGTCTTCTTTTGTGTTTAGGAGTGCAGTTTCTGTGAAGACGCGCGGTTTGCCAGGACCGGCGTGTGCATCAGCTGTGATGCGGGAATGTGTCGGTCCTACTTCCACGTGACCTGTGCACAGAGGGAGGGACTCCTGTCTGAGGCCGCAGCAGAGGAGGTAGAGGCAGCAACCTGGATATAATGTTGAAAAATGCTTCGCTGAATCCTGTGAAAATGCCTCGTAAATGACTTTTGAGCTTTGATGAATTGATTGAACAGTTATTGATTAATGGATATTAGATGACAACCGAGCAGATCCAGCGTAAACATGTTAAATTCCAGCAGATCTGCAAAACCTGCGGGATAATATGATCATGCTAATTCTGTTTGTCATTTCACTGCTGATTCAGTCCTCGGCTGGCAACAAAACAACAGGCGGCAGCGTTTGCTTTCAGCCTGTAAATTACTTGGACGCTTGATGCCAGCAATCATCGCCGTGTCCTCGCTCACACTTGCAGGAGCAGAATCACATAATGACAATGCATGTGACATCTTTTCATTTTTAGGGTGGATAAATCCCTCAAAAAATACTGTTATTGTGCAAACAACAGAACAAATGCTCATTTAGACTCATTGATTAACTGTTTACATTACAGTTAATCCTTTGGTCAACAAGTTCACTGTTAAATGAGTGTGGAAAAGAAAATTGTAAACTGAAAGTGCATTATCAGCTCAGGCATGCAACCACTGGGTAGTAAATGTGAATTTAATTACCAGACACAGAGGTTAATTTTTTGCACAAATCAAAATGTTTTTCATTTCCACTATAAGAAGTCAGACTTAAATAATTCCACGGATGCAGTAGCCGGGAAAAACTGCCTCTGCTAATGTATTCAAAAGTTCAAACTTGGTGTTAAGATATTTCATGAGAGATCCAATCTCGCGTTTATCCTGAAGCCCATGTGTGAATGTCTGACGGCAGTGGGACTGAAGTCGTCCTCAGAGCCAGTCACTAAAACCACATTGTTAGGTGGTTTGGGATGTGGCAACAATCATTCACATGTGTGAACACAAATCTGTTCTCAGGACACATCGGAGAGGCCGTCCTTTTGCACTTCTTGAAGCCCAGACTATAATTAATTTGTGGCCACCATCACAGTATTGACACTAATAATTACAACAGTGTGTTCGATTCACATCTCCTCTCAATGTATTCCTGCCACACGCTCCGATGCACAGACTTACAGACAAACACATTGACAGACAACACAGTGGTACAATCGCACATTATTTCCAACATAGTTTGGATCACAATTAACCCTTAGAACACAGAGCATTTTGGCTGTTTTTTTCAGCACAACCTTTAGGCAATCTGATGAAAATTTTCTTTCAAGCTCACAACGATATAAACACACCCGAGCAAAAAGTACAAAAACATTTTTAAAATCTGATTGAATTAATGAACTCTGGAAATTTGTCACAGTTCAGAGTTCACTTGGCTCATTTTTTATGAACAAAAAGAAAAGAAAAAAACGGTCTAATTTTGTGACTTATACACAATTATTGCTACTCTATATCAGGACTGAAATGTTATGTGATATAAAATGAATCATAACTTTGACTCAACAACACATAGGATCCGTGCCGTGTGAGCACTGAGCGTTACGAATGAGCTAATAACAAAAATCAAAGCAGTCTGATAGTGGTCAAAATTACTAGATGGGATATCAGAAACAGAAAAACAGAAAATCCCAACATTATCCAAATCAACTCCCCAAATATTACAAAAATGCTTCATTAAGCACAGGCTGTAAAAAGTGACCTATGACCTAAATGTGAGTCATGTTGCCATGATCATGTGACCTATGTGGACTTATTTTAGCTAGTGAGAAACAGAGGTGGCCCGGCTTATAAAGCTATCCTTGCTTTTTACCTATCATGATTATAACACTTCTCATTACACTCACTGCATTTTTTTTATTTATTTTTTGCTTCCTCAGGATATTGCCGATCCATTTTTTGCCTACTGCAAACAGCACGCAGACCGCTTTGACAGGAAGTGGAAAAGGAAGAATTATCTGGCCCTGCAGTCCTACTGTAAGGTCTCTCTGCAGGAGAGAGAGAAGCAACTCACTCCTGAAGCTCAGGTGAGCCTCATACATACATACATCCATATCAGCAGCAGCAGCAGCAGCATCAGCAGCCAAAGCCCACAACAACTTTTCATTTGTGCATGTGTGTGTTTGTACCTGGAGACATTTTGCTTGAAACTCTGCTAGTTTGCCACTGGCTACTTGATTCGGTGGCGGAGTAGAGATTAGGCCTAGCTTTGGGTTTGCAATTCAGATTAGGTTCAGGGAATAATATTTGATATTTTACACGTTATGTTTAATCCTAAAACATAGTTACACATATGTAAAACAGTAACTGCTGTACAGAGAGTGTTTAAAGTTAGCTCAGTTAAACTCATGATTCCTATTGAAAGCAATTGTCTTTAATTACCTCAGTGTGTGAAATATCCAATAAAATGTCGAGTTGTTATATAAGTAGATGTGCTGCAGTAGAGGCTGCAGGTGTGAAACACCGCTGTTGTGGAGACAGCCCAGTGTGTTTTAACGCCAGTGTTGTTTTGGTCTGTCTGAGCTGTCTCCAGACTCCATAGAAGCTGTAGCACTCTAGCAAAGCTATGTGACAAGAAGGATAAAGAGAATAGTCACATTAACTGACTGACTTTTAATTATAAGCAAATGAATAATGGCGTAATGCACTATTCATGCAACGTCTTATTCTATTTATAGTGTGAGGTTCACACATTATGTTTGGATATTGTTGTATTCGGTAGTACCAGGACAGTACACGCTGACGTGTGGATTAAAAAAAAAAAAAAACACATGAAAGGAGTTCGTCTTCTCATCTGCTGACATGTCGTCAGCCCTTGAAATGACACTTGTTTGTGCGCAGCTCGAACGGGACTGCGAGTCACAAGTGTCACTCACCTCTGCGAGGTGTCAGCAGAACGTGGAGGAGATGTCAGTCACAGCCGAGACTGACAGGTCTCCAAAGTGTTGTAGTAATACATTTTTGCTTTATAAGCAGGTATGACAATGAGCAAATATGAATTATACAGTTGTGTATGAGGATCAAACTGGGTTTCCATCCTTTTTTAGAATGATATAATATTATTATCATGTTTAGAATGAACATTCTGTCATTGCACTCTATGACCTTGCTCGCATACTTAGTGTGGTGGTTAATGCACTACTGGCGGGCCATAAGAGGTCATTACAAGCTTTTGAATAACCTTAAATTATTCATGACTGAATTTCAAAAGTTGCTTTGCAGATTTTATTTTTGTGTGGATACATTTTAGGGCTCTTACTTCTTCCAGAGAAGTTTGAATCAGTATTACGTGATATGCGAATGCTTAGAAGATATCTGGACGTTCCCGGTGCCCGCACACACACGTATAAATCTAAAAATATGAGTTATTATTACTCTTATCATTAGTCAGCGCCCTCTGCTGCACCATGTCATAACTACTTCAGATGGTCAGCTGCGGTTCTAGGCGGTATATATATATTTTTTTTAGCAGAAACAGGATTTTAAGGCTCAAGCTCTGAAAATTGAAAGGATATCAGAATTGTTGATAAGAAGCGACAGCCCAAATGGATTACTATATTTGAATTATTTATGGGGCACTTAATTTTGTACCTTACATATGCAAAGTCCTGCCTGATACTCAATTCCAGTGTTACTTTCTGGCTTTTTATGAAACACATTATAGGCTGTATATGGTAATCTAACAATCTTGCATTCTTATCAGAGTAAAGTTTCTGGTCGACCCGAGGCCACATAAGATTTTCGGAATTCTAATTGGGCTGTTGCTTTATGAAGTTTTGGGAAAAGCTGGTTTAAGTTGAACTGTTCCTACCAAGCACACTTGGAGTATCAGATTTCTTCATTCAGGATTTCTATTAAGCATATTTAAAATTAGCATGAAATGGAAAGAAACGCAGTCACGTTGTATCAGAATATTGAATCACAAGCACTTTTGGTTTGGGGCCCCCTCACTTAAAGATAATGTTTCAGAAAATGATGTACGTCCAGATTTGTGATGTTAAGTCTGACAACTTGCTAAAGGTTTTTTTTTTTTTTTTAAACATTTAAATGTGTGTCTCGTTGCAGGCCCGGATCACGACCCGCCTGCAGCAGTACAGGGCAAAGGCAGAGTTGTCCAGGAACACCAGGCCTCAGGCGTGGGTGCCACGGGAAAAGCTGCCTCGTCCTCTCACGTCCAGTGCCTCAGCCATCAGGAAGCTGATGAGGAAGGCGGAGCTGATGGGCATCAGCACCGACATCTTCCCCGTTGACACGTCCGACACCAACGCCAGCATGGACGGACGCAGGAAACACAAGCAGCCCGCCCTCACGGCAGACTTTGTCAATTACTACCTGGGTAAGAAAACAAACCTTAATTGTACACTTCCACATACGTATTGCACAGTTTTTTTTTATTTTTATTTTTTTAAACTCTACTCAAATCTTGAAGTGGGTGATTTAAGGGACTAATATCTCCTTTTAGAGGGTGACTGAGTAATGACATGATGTCCAGGAATTTTTTATACGTTTAGGAAGGCAAAAGCATAATGTGGATGTAACACTGAAAAGCCCATATTATTGCAAGTTTTTCCAATTGAATGGCCTCAGAACCGTTGTAGATACCATTGTGGTTTGCTTGTCTTTTGTCTCTTTTTACATTACATTACGTGTCATTTAGCAGATGCTTTTATCCAAAGCGACTTACAATGGAATTGAGTACAATCAGCCAGGGGTGGAGTCAAACTTGCGACCATGATGTCTTTCTCACACAGGGTACCGGTCTTAACCACTGAGCCACTCCACCCCCTCTCTCTTAATTTACAGATTAGAACATTTATCTGTACAATTAATATCATAATATGAAAAACCAACACCCCCCCCCTTCCTCCATGTTGCTCTGATTGATCGGTTTCCGCCCTCACACACACTTCTGAGCTTTTTTCTGAAAAACACTTAAGCACTTGAATAGGCAGTGTGTGTAACCAGCATTTAATTTACTCAATTCTGTGTAGGCATATTTATATTAATATCCAAAGCAAACTTGTCCTTATTTTTCAAGTGTGCCTCCCTCATTTACTTCATGGTCGCTGTCCTCCTTTCTTCCCTTAACAACCAGTTTATTGAACCTTCACCTTTCCATCATCTGAGGAAATAAAATACTTTTCTTGGTCTTGAGCTGCAGTGTCTACGTTTAGTGTAGAGCTGCAACTAACGATTATTTTCATAATCGTTTAATCTGTCGATTATTTTCTCGATGAATCGCTTGGTCCATAAAATATCAGAAAACCTGTTCTCAAAATGTTTTGTCCACAAACCAAAATGATTGACTTTTAATGATTTCTTTGTTACCCAGGGCAAAGAAATTAAGAAAATATTCGGAAATCTTGTTTTAAGCATGAAAAAAAGCTTCAAACCGATTAATCGATTATCAAAATCGTTGTCGATTAATTTAGTAATCGATTAATAATTGATTAATCTTTTCAGCTCTAGTTTAGTGTCATACTGACAACGGACTACGTACAGTGTCCTCACCCCGCCATCTCCTACTTGCTTGGTACATTAGCTACACTACTCTAGTGTTGTGTCTTATGTAGAATAAGGAGAAGGACTGGGATACATTTATAGTGGGTGTTGTTGTCATGCTCACACGGTGTATATTGATACTAATGATTGTGTGAAATTTTAGTAGAGGCAGTAAAGTGCCACCGCTAGCTGAACTAGCTGCACTCAAGGTTCCCCCAGAGACCAGTGGCCTCTGTGATTTGTAAATGTGACACATCACTTTAGATGTGCCACACTTCATCTTTATTGCTGAAACATAACCTTATATTATTTATTCTCACACATAAATAATTCACTAACAACAAAATACCTCTTCAACTGTTTTTATTAATACTCTTGGTACCAAATTATTCCCCGTAGGGAAATTACCCTCTGCATTTAACCCATCCTGGGGAGCAGTGGATGTTGGGTACCTTGCACAGTAGTACCCCAGCCTTTTGACCTGGCAGGGATTCAAACCAGCAAACCCCTCGTTACAACCCCATTTACTATAGAGGAGGAGACACATTCTCCACTTGGATGACACTACTTATTAATCCATGCTTCTTGAACTGAAAACATTGCATCAGTTTTCCTTCAGAGCAGCTTAATGAAGAGCACTGTTCAGAAAACATGGCGCTAATATTCTGCTTGTCCTTTGTTACATGCAGTTTACTTTGAAATGTCAATACATGTTGATTTTTCTTCTTTCTGTGAAGTTAAATTTACTGTTTCTGTTTGAAGGTCCAAAGTGCTGGAATGATAAATTTAATTCTGTCTCAATGCTGTTCATTATTAGTAGGTAAATTGGGAATTTCATTGTATTTTCTCCACCCAAAAAAAAAAGGTGATTATGGTCCCAAATGTGGAACAGAGGCAACACCGGCCGTAACCTTGAGAACATTCTCTATCAGCCAGAAGCGAGGGGGGCCCTATCTGCCATCAGTGCACTCTCTCATGTGCTTGCTTGTTCTTGGTTAAAGATTGCGATCGCGCCATTGATTTTTGTCCCATTGATATTCAGAGAGGAACATGCGAATGATCCAGATCCAGGACAACATCTCTGAACAGAAGAACTTGAAAGACAAGCTGGAGTGCGAGCAAGAAAAACTGCACGTGGAGTACAACAAGGTGAGCGGCAGAAATCGATCATCTGCAAAAAACAAAACAAAAATAGAAAACTATGTGCTAGGTTCATAACACATGCAAGCCACAAAGAAGACGATGTTGCTGTCTGACATTAATTTAGTGATACAATTACAAGTAAAATGATCACCTGAGGCGGCGACTGAAACACATAATTAAACATAAGGCCGTGTTAAAAGTTATCACCTGAAACAAGAACACCTGGTGGAGCTGTGTCAGTTTTGATATGTGACTTTGCTTCAAACTACCTGTGTCATTCAGTAATTAAGCTCAACACAATAATGCATATTGATTAATTGTGTTCCAGGTTTTTTAATGTTTATTTAAAGATTCTTAGTAATCAAGGGCATTCTAATGTTCAGGAGTTAGCCATAAGCAGCTGGACGTGCTTCAGGAAGTTATTAAAGCACCGTCCAACTGCATATAACAAATAACTCCTGAAGGGTATTTAATGTTATTTATGTCACAGCTAATCATGGCAATTAATTATGTTAAACAATTTAATTTAAACTTTGGCTGTTCTTGCAGGTATGCACAGAGTACTCTGAGCTAAATGCCAACATGTAGAGCTGCAGCTAACGATTATTCTCTCAATTAATCGGTTAATCGTTTGGGCCATAAAATGTGAGAAAATCTTCGATCAGCGTTTTCTAAACCCACGGAATAATGACGTTCTCAAAGGTGTTGTTTTATACATAAAATGTCAGAACATGTGAACAAAAATTGATTTTGACTGTTTTCCACTATATGTGGAGCAAAGAAACCAGAAAACATTCACATTTAAGAGGCTGGGAAATCAGAAAAACAAACTGAGCAGTGGATTATTTAGTTTATGATTAATTTAATAAGGATTAATCTTTGCAGACCTACTCCACACTACAGTCTCTACAAGATTACATGCTCACAATGTCCATCATTTTAGTTTAGTTTAGTCATACTAATGTGCTAATTAGAAGTAAACTCAAAGTACAGCTGAAGTGTGTGGATGCCATTCGTGCGAAA
This sequence comes from Solea solea, assembly GCF_958295425.1. Taxonomy (NCBI): domain Eukaryota; kingdom Metazoa; phylum Chordata; class Actinopteri; order Pleuronectiformes; family Soleidae; genus Solea; species Solea solea. Next base: position 5,683,717 of record NC_081153.1, on the reverse strand, counting down.
CATGTTGACTATTTGGTCATATGGCTGCCTTAAAATGGAACTTGTGAGCTTTGAACATGACACGTCTGGCGCTCAAATAGTGAAGCCACAAAAACGCAGTTTTGTAATACAAGAAAAGAAACAAAAAATTATGTCTTTTCCTGGAGATTAAAACAAGTCAAACAAACTGTATAACCCCAAAAATAAAATCTTAAAAAAACAACAAAAAGGGAAGAGAACCAAATAAAAACACAGTTGCAAAGCAGTTATGACAAAGTAACTTTCTGGTCCCAGGCCTTTTTTTTATGGCCGCTAAGAAACTTCCTATATTTTCATGAACAATTCTTGAAAAACTTTTTTTTGTCACTTTTAGTGGCCAATAATCAGTTTCACGGCGAATCCCGCGACCATCTCTCTCTCTTTCGTCTCCTCTCAAACGTGACCTCTGTGAAGAGGCTGCCTCTCCATCTGTCAACGTGAGTGAGGGGGAAAAAACGCCGGCGGAATAAAAGTCACGCGAGTTAATGTTGCGTTCAGTCTTGTGCGGCGCGTGTTAAGGGTTATTAATGGAGTGTGCGTTGCTAATTGCACTGCTTGAGTTGCTTTTACACGGCTTCGGCCTTGGACAAAATGCCAGTGAAGGAGTTTCATTACAAGTGCGGCAATAACTGATGTATAGTGGTGGCGCTCAGTACAAGGTTTTACCCGCGAGTCCCGCACATCATATGTAATGTTGACATTGAGCACACAAAACTGCTTTGCCTGCCATGTCGCATTTATAAGGCTTATAAGGTTTTATAGCCACTTATGTTTACACCCAACTGTGACCCTTCCCATTACTGTTATACTCCTGTGACCGTGATGCAATTCAATAGAGACAGGGTGAAGCTTTTCATTAATCTTGCACAAATACAGCACGGTCCCCTGTTTATATGCTTGATGTTTGACAGCAACTTGAATTTTATCGCAGAGAGTTTCCAGATTCTGTTCAAAAACCGTCACACTGACGTGTGTAACTGCTCGTAGCTGCAGTCAACAAACACCACTTCTTCACTGAACCTTATAAGTCTTTGCGGGGGTGTTCTATGTATGTTAATGGGGTTTTTTTTAACTTGTATCCAGTCAATACACGTTTTCACATCAGCAAATGGATTTTGCTGAGACATAATATTGTCTGTGTCGTCTGAGGGGTACAGGTGTAATCAGAATGCCGGTAGACACATTGAAAATATTCAAAAAAGGTGAGGCGCGCAGTTACAAACACAGAACACCAGCTCATAGTCACTAGATGCTGACTCCACCAGTTTCTCCTTGTAATTCATGCGCTTGTTCGTGTCACTTTTTTCACATGAATAGTGAGAATGCACTGGAATTAACTTCTGAATTATTCACAATTTGTGCCATTAATTCACATTTTCACAAGTTCCTGTTGTTGTTTTTTTTCTAACGTTAAATACATGTATACAGTCTTACTTGTGTTAATACACATACATATTGTTTTTTTAAGCTGTAAAAGTTCCTACAGATATCCCTCAAGCTCCATAAATGTCTCTGCAGTTAATCATTTTAGAAGATCTTATAAATGTTTACGAAAGGTATACATAGAAAACTACAAGCTAAAAAGCTAGCACCTTCTCACTGTGACATTTTAACACATCATTTATCCAGAGTTTACTTGTTGAGGAGTTCTGATGGAGCGCTTTCTTCATAAACAGCAGTTTATCTCAGATACTGTGGATGATCACATGTTTACGGTTATTTGTCCTCAGTGGTGCTGAAGCTGAAAACAAAGTGCACACAGTAGTTGTTCAGACAGCACATTAATTGGTGAGATTTTAATGCTTTAATGTTTTGATCACTGAGTGGAACCAGCTTATGATAAACCGGGCTAACCAGACCTGGCGCTGGACTTAACACACAGAAACGAGACTGACCCAGTCAACCATTTTTTTAAATTCCAACCCGCAAAGGAATTACGTAAAAGAAATATAATCTAATGAATGTTTGTTGTTTTTTTTTTTTATCCTCACACAAGATGTACTTGTGACGTAATCCAACTTATTTCACTGGTATTCATATTGGTGTCTTAAAATAGTATTAGATTATATTGCTTTATATTTATGACATCCGTGCACGAGCAGGTGAAGAAAGTGTTGTGTCGTTGTGTCTGATGATGTTTCTCTGTCTTCCCTCTGCAGCTCTGTGAGTCTCTGGAGGAGCTGCTGAACGTGAACGCACAGCTGCGCGGTGATGGCCAGGCCATGTGGACTCTGATGGGGGGAATCGTTGGTCAGGTAACACCACCACCAACACAATCTCTTGCTACATCCACACTGCTGTTTAAGTCTTAAAAACCCAATTGTTTCTGCTACGGTCACGTTTGCTGTCCTTACTATTCCAGAGTTTTTGGAGAAAACAGAAACGTGACTGGCTCCATTTTAGTTTGAAATTTCTAGAGCAGCGTTTGGCAGAAATGAAGACCTTTTGGAATTAATGACGCAGTTACCCGCCGGTTTTTTGTCAGTTACTCCCTGCACAATATGCGTCAAATTAAAAGACACTTACGAAACTCATTGCCGTTTCAGTTTCACCTCATTATTGGTTGCATTAGAGAAATCCCTGCCCTGACTTTTCACAATTGTTGTTTCTCTAAGCAAACAACTTCAGAGGACAAAATCTGCTTTCTGTTTGTTTTCATTTTAAAACGCTGTTTTTTTAATGGTATAGTTTGTAACATTTAAACTAAAGAAGAACAGCTCCGCGCTCATAAACCTGATGGGCGAAGATAATTGTAATGTTTACTTCCTTTTAGGTATGCAAAGGCCACTTTAGTTCCATGAAATGCTTCGGAAAGGGAGGCGTAAGGCGATTAATCCTCTTTAATGCAGCCACTGTCTTTGTATCTGTCTCCCATCATCGGCTTCACACACCCCAAACTATTTGCTACTGTTGCTAAATATTTGATTGAGGTGGAGGTTTGAAGTTTGAATCTGTCCAGATCTGCACCCCCCAAATATCAGAGCCCCAGCTTTACCATATACCCTCAAGTCCAGTGATCCACTGTTTAATGATAATTTAACACTAAAAGTTACTGTTCACACATGGTTTAATCACAGCTGGTGACGGCTGTGTTCTCCCACTTGTGTATGACGTAATGCGAAGTGATCACGTCTCCAAAACCTTTCTGTTTTTCGGAAAGGATTTTGGAGACGAGATCACTTCACTTTACGTTTTTTGATTTGTTCACATATTAATTTCACCTGCTTCCTTCCTGTCTGTAATTTTTTTTGTTTTTTGCTGCGCCCAGACCTGTGAACTACATGAACTACATCAATATTTTTTAACTTCTTCCACAAATATTTTTTGGTTGGTCCCCTGCCATGAGCGGGCAGGAACTTCCCCCCGATGTTCATAACAAATCCTTTTATTTAGCACTAACTGATTGACCTGTCATTTTCCATGAAGTCAGACCTGACTGTGAAGGTAAAAGCCATCTCGCACCTCCTGTTCCCATAGCAACCAATTACCAAGATGTGCCACTATGGCTTATGGGTAATTTAATGAATTTGAACTGCAGTATGCAGAAATAGACTGAGATCTTTGCTGAGATGACAGACTCAAACTTGAATTTATTTATGATGTATTCCTATATTTTAATGTGATATCAAACCTCCAGCTCACAGCTGATCCCTGCAATAACTCAAGCTCCGTGCACAACAACAACAGTCCTTCTGTTTTATTGTGCAGGAGCTGCACCTAATACTCCACTGGTATTTACAAATATTCATAGTTGACCTTTAGTATTTTACAATATTAAATGAGACGATTTTTAATTAAGTATTGTACTGGAACTCACAGTCGGAGAAAAACAATTTGTATCTGAAAGTTCAACTGTAAACACATGACTGAGCTTAAAGCTTTTTCATGATTCTTTGCTGTTGATGGTATTAATCTGCCTCCGTTTGGTCGTCGGGAGCAGAAAAAAAAAGTCACATTAATTGTATCCCATGTCCTTCACTCAAAGAAAATGAAAACCACTTTCCCGAGAAACACAGGGATGTTTGGAGCTCCACTCATCTGACAAAGATCTGATAGCATTTGTTTATATTTAAATAACTAAACCCCTAAACCACTTTTTTCAGGTTAAATGTATTCGCTGACTGTTCCCGGTGCTTTGTCACCAACCGTCCTCTTCTGGCCACACCCCCAATATAGGCGGGGTGGGAGTGGATATGCATCACTTTTATTTCTGGAGCTGCATAAAATTGGCGGAATTCAGCACGAGCGGGAGAGGAATTAGGAAAGTGAAACATCCGACATTATACTTTTCAGAGTAAAACATCCCTTGTTGACTCCACATCGTATTTCACTTAACTACATCGCAGATAGGACTTTAGTTACTCTTTAAAGGCTTTGCACTGCAGTTGTAAGTCAGGTTGTCAGGCATGACCATTAATATGCAATCTTTATAACCACTGGTTTTAAAGAAAGTTGACCTTTACAAGACCAGTACTACTACAACTACTAATAATAATTCTAGAACTGAAACAGAGAGGACCAAATACTAATAGAATCCTTCACTCAAAGGAATTTTGTCTTAAGGAGTATATTGTAGAGCAGTCATTTCCAAACTGGGTTCTGACTCCCACATGGGTTGCCAGATAACAATTGCACAAAACAAAATTATAATAAAAACAATAAAATTACATAATTTAAGACCAGTGATAAGATATGCTTCACACGGCATGTTATTGAGTGTGTTTGTGATGGTCTGTGTGCACATGTTTTACTGGCACTTTTACTGTGCAGTTTTACACAAATAATCTTCATCTGAGCAGTTGTTACCATGGTCACTGCTCTTTTTCCCACTGCTCTTTTTCCCCAACATCACAGTTATGTCCATAGAAAAAGTAACATAAATACACACAAAGGTATGAAATAAAAAAGCCCCGACCAAGAATGTCAATTTACTGCTTATCCTTCATTATTGTAGCAATGATGGAAAAGTGAAGTGGAAGATGGGCTCTTATTTTGTTGATGTGAAAAATGGCAGTGCCCCTCATCTACAAGGGAAAGGCGGATCTTTCTCGTGAACACAATCCTGAAGCAGAGAACAGCCTTCTCAGTGGCTTCCAGGTAAATTAGCGACCCCTGTCCAGATTAACTAGTAGTCAAAGCTGATGAGACACTTTGCCCCAAAAAAGGTTCAAAACACCCTGTTTCCCTTACCAAATGTAGGTAATGTTATGTCTTTCATTGTCCATTTTATTCTTGGTGAACACATTGTTGTCACTGGTGCAATGATCCTATGTCTTCACCTAAAACATGACAATATGCAGCCATGTGTGTACATTTTCTTTTAAGGAATTTTACACTCATGTAACGGTTTCACAACGTCTGCAGTGTCTCATATACTGGCTAAGTCCCTTAAAAGCCTCATTAAAAGTATCCCAGTGTGGGCCGTGTAGATAAATGGTCAGATGATGTTAATATGGTGGTGAGGCAGCAAAATGGACAGGAAGGAGAAGGAGACTGGCAGTGAATCTGCAATGACCGCCATAAATCACCTAATTATGAGCGTGCATGGTTTAAGTAGCAACATCAGTCACAGCACGGCCCGCTTTTGTGCCACCTATCTGCCAATTTTTCATCTTCTATTTGTCATCCTGCCTGAGCATTTGCAGAAATTATTGATGTCCCCAACTGAGACTCTCATCCCTCTTTCAGTACACAGTCAGTGTTCTCGCTCCTTATGGCTGCTAGAAGTTTAGCACTTGTGGCAACTTTGCCCAAAAAAATGAGAGATGAATAAATAAATAAATACACAAACACTCACTCATTTTCCCGCTGGTCTCTGTCAAAGCGCCATGAGGCTCAAACGGCTGCCAGGGGACTGATAGTATAACCGACATAACCGTTAAACTGCAGTCCATTTCAGTATCGATCAACGGGGGGGGGGAACAAAATCGTTACTAAATAGACCTTCAATCGGATTAATTTGGGTTGAATCATCTGTTGCAACTCAGGGCTGAAGGCAAACCCGAGGACAAACAAGAGGCCAAGACTGAGACTGAATGCAGTGATTTGTTTGTCAGGCTGAATGGACTGAGACAGAAAAACACTCCAGGTTTTCTCTGCAGTCTTTAACTTCGAGGGAGTTCAAGGGAGTTCGTACTGTATCTGGGCCAAAACTAGTTCCAGTAGATCACAGTACACAAAAGTCACAGCTGTTCCAGACGTACGAGTATCTTCCAGAAGATATTTTCATTGCGGTGCAATTGCTCTTGTTTGTGGAACAAGTCTGAATTAATCATAATGTATTTGTCCTGGCAAAAGATGTTGTAAGGGACTTAAACAGCCGTTTTATGGCAGTAAACCGTAGGTCCATAGGGAAAGTCAGCACTTTTACATCATGGTACAAAGGGGTTGTGACACAAACTTACCAACTGAGAGCAGTAGAGCACCAGAATTTATTGGTAGATCATAGAGCTTCAGGTAGAGGGGGCTTTAGAGCTCAAAAATGTCACCATCAGAGAGTTAGGGTTGGGTCCTACAGCTGAAACACACTGCTTACGTTTAGCAGAGATGAAAGAGAACCTGATATTTTGTACCACGGCTCGATATTCATCGTTTCACCACAGTGAATGTGATGAAAATGCAGAGAGTACCCAGTTTACGCCTGCGTTGTTATGCTCGGCTGTGTTTTTCCCCGGCGAGACACAGCTGTGTGACAGGAGACCAGACAGCTCGAAGCTCGCCCGTGGACCTGATTGCTTCCACTCACTGTTAGCTGTAGAAAATTTGCTTTTGAACAGCTTTATCTGTCTGATAAAGCATGTTAACAATGATGGAACTGCTCCATATCAGTACTGGAGATACCTTCTCGTGGTTGGATGCAGGCAGACTGCAGTCTAACTTGAGGAGATAACCTCAGCAGCTCCTTGTCCTTTGGTCACCGTGTCCCTCATCTATCAGGTGTCCCTGCAGGGATGCTCCCTCTGTGCTGCAGGCAGCGCGTCTAGGCTCAGATTAGAGCTTCCTCGGAGGAAAACTTTGTCTGTTTAGTGTCAGACTTGGTCCCTATGAGATAAGTTTTCTAATTAACCTACGTGGCAGCAATGCACCTGAGATGCAGGGAGAATAAACAGTCTATCTGCTGCTGCTGTCCACCTGCCACATACAACAGGATCCCCTCATAGCTCTACTATGCAGGAACTTTACATGCACACTTTATTTTGACGGGCAGTAACTACTGATCTTAGTAATACTTATAGGGCTGCTATGGAATTGAGTTCTTTCCAGGTTAGCAATCTGGCTTCCTGGATTATTATTTTGAATCCAACTCTGAAGTCATTTGTACATGCTGGTAGTATCATGTCTTCAATAACCTACTGGTTTGTCTTTCTACACTGTTGGTTCCTTTGTTTCTTTGAATTAAGTGACTGTCATGGGAACATTTCAATGAGATGATTCAATTGTTTCCCCATTTTGTTAGAAACTAAACACTCCAGCTGTCCTGAAAGCCCCAAAAGAGAGGAAGCCCAGCAAGAAGGAGGGAGGAGGAACCCCGGGGAAGTCTTCCAGTCTGCCAGCAATCCTCTACAGGTGAACACACACACACAGTAGAAATGTTAGATGAAAGGTAGGATCTCATCAATGACGATCAAATAATAACTTAACGATCGGGGAACCGGGGAGCGCTTGTTCGCCGCGTTGTTAGCTTGTTGTTAAATATCATTAAATGCCTAAGGCGGAAGCGGCACGCTTTACTGCACACGTCCATCACTGCTCCATCACTCATTCACCGCCCTTTGTTAATTTCTTCTCACAGCACTCTAATACAGTCAACATGATTGGTCTGACCTTCAACAACCTTGCATTAACCAGGACTTTCTCTTAGGTCAGAACCACTAACAGCTTGAGCGACAGAAGTGAATGTGTGTTGCTCGATAGTTTGTTGCTTCTGTTCTTCTCTTACTGTTTTATATCCACCGATGCTGCAATCAATAAAAAGAAGTTTATTTGCTGCTCAACTCCCTGCTGCAGCACCTCCAAAGTCATTTTTAAGTTTTAAGTCCTGCACTCCACCAGCTCCTAGCCACTCTTATATTCTCTCATACCGCTCTTCTTTTCATTTCGGTGTGTGCCCTGCAGTCTCAAGCCCTTTGACTGTACAGTAACTGACTGGTGTTCTGTTATGGTCGTTCAGAAACATTTTTATTTTATTAAGGTTCATCATTGAACACATTTGTACGTATGAATAAATTACAACTCTAGTTTAACCCTTATGTTACCAGATACCATATTATCTGTAAGTTTCTAATGTATGTATGTCCCCATTCAATTTTGGTAAAAATATACCCTCTGATGACCTCACAAATATAATAATAATCAAATGTCCAATAAATCTGTTGTTAAAAAAGAATCATATATCTGTCAAAACTCATTGGGTTTGAACAAATGTTGTTATGTGTATGCAGGATCAGTGTCATCTTAACACATCAGGATGTAAATGTTGTCATGCTTATGTGAGAGGGTAAGGGTTACATTTTCAGGCCCAGTATATACAACACAGGGGTTTTTTTTGTTTCAACGTGAGATATCTCATTGACTTTGTATCAAATATTCTCAAAGTAAAGTTTAATAATGTTAATAAGCAGCATTCTGATGTGTCTCTGCAGCTGTGGCATCTGTAAGAAGAACCAGGACCAACATCTGCTGGTGTTGTGTGACACCTGTAAGCTCTACTACCACCTGGGCTGCCTCGAGCCACCACTAACACGCATGCCCAAGAAAACCAAGAACAGCTACTGGTGAGAGACATGGACACACTGTATACTGACCTATGCATGGATTTATGAATAAAAACATGTTTTTTTTTTCCAGTCGTGCAGCCCGAGAAACCACTGTTAGCGTCAGTGCTAGCAAGGAAATTGTTTTGATTGTGCCTTTGGAAGCCGAATGAATCAAAATCTAAATTGAACTGATTTCATTTGTTGTTTTGTTTAACTGTTAGCGCCGCATAAAAACTGATTGAATGTGCATTGACAGTAAAATAATAATAGCAGTTGTAGTCGATGTTATCGCCCCTAAAATATTTTCATTACGTGAATGTGAACACTGAGGCTCTTCATCGCAGCATACTAGGGTTTATATATTCCTATTCATTCTGATATTTGAGGCCAGTAGTCTTATTAAGAGAAGACATTTAGGGATAAAGTGAAGATGATGATCTTTATTCTGTCTTCGGGAAATTAATAAATTCAAGGGTGCGCGTGGTGTTACATGTTAGGATGCTTTGACCAGCAATGGTGGGTGTCTGATGTGTGAGGTTTGGTGTCTTTCCTGACCAGCTTCATAACAAGGGTTGCTTATGTTGCCATAGTGATGGTGATGTGGTCTCTGCCATGTGCACTGACAAAAACAGTGGCAGCTAAGGGAACGGCCTGGCCTAGATCTCCTAGAAGCAATGGGTCGACAGTGCTCTTCATCACCACGTGACCCATTCATAGTGATCAAGAACAAATTCATTGACATGAAGACCTTTTGCTTTATTAGTTTAAAATGAGGAAAAAACCCAAAACATTTTAAATATGGAGTGCGGATGTGAAGCAGACAATATTTCCTTTTTGACTTGGTTCTGTAAATGTCACGTGTATCTGATAGTGTTGTGTTGATGCTGAAGGACCTTGGATAAGGTTTGTGACTTTTTTGTGTCTCTTCACCTTGTGCCTGAAATGTGGTGGGATTGTTTGACCCGTCACTGGCACTAAATCACAGTAATGACTCTCGTCTCCCCTCAGAATGTACGACAGCCGCCTTAAAGGTTTCAGAGTGTAACCTTAGGACTTAAAGCACGTCTTATTTTAATTTACTTCATCACTGCTGCTACAAATTCTACCTGGATCAAATCTACAATGTTCAGAGGTGCCTTTTGTCTTTTAGCAGTATAATGTTTTCTTGCTACTTACTCCTCTTTGTGAAAAATCCAGCTTCTGATTGGCTAAAGTCTTGCGAGATACTGGAAAAAGCTTCTCCTATATTTACTGTCAGAGCCTTGAGACTGAGAGACACATGTCACTGAGCAAACACTCAGTGAGAGCTGTCAGAATGTGGAGCTTTTTAACACAGATTTGAACTAAAGTATTTCCCCCGACGGCAGCTTTTACTTAGTCAGCAGACGGAGGATTTGAGCCTGTGATCGTAAAATCAATGCCGTTCCTTGAGAGCAACTCTCTCCCATCCACTCAGGCAATGCTCAGAGTGTGACCAGGCCAGCAGCGACGAGGCCGACATCGCCATGGAGACGCTACCGGACGGCACCAAGAGGTCCAGGAGGCAGATCAAAGGGCCGATCAAATTCATCCCGCAGGAGATGTCGCCGGAGCCGAAGAAACAACAAGTGAGAGGCACGGTGTGTATCTGCACACTGGAAAATGTCAAATGTGATGAGCAGAATCTGATTTCTTTTATGAAAACGGACCGAAAAGTGTGGCCCACCTCGTCCTCCAATCAATGAGGAGTGTAGCCGATGACACTGTTTACTAACTGATTGATCTGTATTGATTACAAATAATTAAATGAAGCTCTCATCAGCCTCAGTGTCCTCTTAAGGTTATCACACAGTTGCACATGGTAGTAGTTTTCTTACAAATCAAAATGTGTTAGAAAAGATTTGTAAGATAAGTCCTGCACACAGAATTTAGTAGATAATAATAAGTGAAAAAAGTTATATGTTAAGCGCTTAAATATGTTTACAAAATACATTTCTATGACGAGATGGTGATATTTACTCTCACTTTTACCCTAACAATATTAATAATATGGAGTCATGATGTGTTCAAAGACCAGCACAGTGATTGCCTTCCAGATCAACAGTTCCCTGACTATGAGTTGTGAGTTGAGTACCACCTCCACGTATAGTGGAAGCCACAGGTCTGGAACCATCACATGCAGGCAGAGCCCGTAGAATCCCCGCTGCTATTTACGTTACGTTTACATTCACAATGACGTGAGAGTACAATTCCACCCCATGTGTAGTCAATCTCACGTTGCATTTCAGTAGCAGTTTGTCCCCATTTGGGTGTCCTCGTACATGTTTGATTTCTTGTGACCTTCCTCACATAACAGGCACCCATGGTTACTGTCGTCTTTGTTGTTCCTTGCGTGTGCAGATGTCATGTACGGTTCACATGAACTCTCAACTGTAGGCGTATCCGTATAGAGATCTAGTTTTTTAAGTTAGAATAAATAGAACATTAACATCGACAGTGGCAGACTGTTTGGCTGACGTCTTTCTTTTATTATGTTGCTAGAACAGCCAATAGGAGCTTTCTCTATCTCTCAAATGCCCTGTTGCTGAACAGGCCTGGTAGTAAAAAAAAAAAGGCCTGATTTAACCAAGGTAGTCTAGTTCTGTCTCACATGTCTTGATTTACATTATGATAACATGTTATTCTGGAGTTATATATAAATGATATATTAATAAATATATATATATATATACATATAAATAATATATTTATATATATATATATATATATACAGTATATATATATATATATATATATATATATATATATATATACATACATATACATACATATACATATATATAATATATTGCCCACCCCAGCTTTAATTTGTCACCTTTCAAACAGCAGTACAGAAGATAAGGATTCACACATCATCATCATACACCTGCAGCCTTGAACAGAAACATCATTACACAGTGTTTCCCATTAATATCTCATTGATTGCAAATGAGAATATGGGGGGGGGGCAAAAATATTATTGTCTGATGGACAAGTCTCTATGATCTGGCAAAAAATCTGATTCAGAATATAGTCATAGACAGTAGAAAATTCTTTTATTTCAGGAGCTGTTGTTCAGCATCAATGACACAAGCAGACAATTTTGATTTTGAAAGTCATCCAAGCTGCGACTGTCACTGTTGCCATAAATCCTCTGGCAGTGACTTTTTCCCATTGTCCATAAAAGAGCACCAGGGTTAGGACTATGTCGGCCCGTGCTTTAATGTTTGGTGTCAGCGGTGAGAGGAAACAGAACCCTCTCTCCACTCCTCACTGGCTCCTACTTATCTGTACCGACCATGCTCTGATCGTGCGATACCGAGCCGCCTCCTCGTTCCCTCAAGAAACCCTCCAGATTGATATCTGACAGCTCAGTGGTGAGGAGGAGGAGGAAGAGGGGTGGTGGTTGTGGTGGTGGTTTGCGTTGTCTGTCACTTCTCCTTTGTTTTTTTCCACTGCCAGTGTGTGTGACTCGGTGCCACTAACCCGGGACTTGAAGGGAACTTTTCTCTTGTGGATGCTGAATACTCACAGCAGAGCCGGTGCCACTGAAGCTGCTGCGGTCTCTGTTACAAATAGAGAAATTAACAAAGAAAAGGAGGAGTGTCCCAGCCGTGACTCCACACTCGGCACTCTATCTGTCTTAGAGGGTAATAAAGTGGTGTGCAGGAGCACAGTGGCAGCCCGGGTTAATGTGCTTTTCTGTTCACTTTTAGAAACCCTAGGTCACTTCAGACTCTCAGGGATTAGCAAGCGCCTTTTTCATTATTATTATTATTATTATTATTATTATTTTTGGAGCCACAGCCACTCAGGCACTTCAGCAAAGTATTTATCTTCAAATGCAAGGCAAGCAATGGCAGGCGCTAAAAGGGCCCTGCTTTGCATGTTTAATTATTTTACCAGGGCACCCAAGCGCTGGCACTTCTCTAAAGCCATGTTTCAATTTATCACGACTGGCTAATCGACCTCCTGCTGGCCTCCAAGGCTGCTCCTCTCTTTCTCTCTCCCTCTCCCTCCCCCCTTCTCTCTCAGGGACTTCACACGTCACTGTGTGCATGCACACATACACATGTTTGGCCAAAGGGCCAATAAGGTGCAGTGCTGAGTGTTATTCACAGCCTGCAGTGGGTACTGTCCACTGGAGTAAAACCTTTAAAGTCAACCTGTGAGCTGAATTTTATTAACATGTGTGGCGCAGACTGCCGCAGCTGTAAAATTAATGCTCCATGGCACGCTCGGTTGGATTTTACACAGCCGTGCTAAAGATGGCCACGCTGAGCCTCATTCAAAGCACAGTTCATTAACACACATTTGTTCTTCAGTGTTGGAGACGTCAAAGAAACTCCACAACGAATGCCAACTGTTTCGCTCTGTCAGTAGGTCTTAATGTTTCCCCCTTCTGAGCCGCTACACTTTCATAATTAACTGAAAATGTGTTTGTTTTTTTTTGTTTTTTTTTACACTTTTCAGATTTATTTGTGGCCACTGAGACAATTTTAACACTGTTCATTACATATTGATAACAGACACTTGCTTTGCTAAGTTCTCCAGCTCATGCAGTCTTGTACATATTTGACTCTGTCGTTTTGTCATCATTTTAAGTGCAACTAAACCCCTTCTTCTGCAGCCTGATTTTGAAAATTGCAATATTATCTAGATAAATTTGCAGGAGGGAATCCTCCTTAAGGATGTACGATGCTGTGATGTAGCCATTTTTGTAATGTTTAAGTGAATTTAAGGTGGATATATAGGGTTCAGTAGATAGTATTATTGGTATCTTAAATACTTAGTAGTATTTAAGATACCAAATAAATGCTCCTGCTAATGAGACGTGATTTGCTGCTGCTGCCTGCGGTCCACTACAGTGCTTCCATTTAGGGTACATTCACACACCAGCTCTTCTTAATCGAACCCCAGTTCATTTGCTCAGAAAGTCTGGTTTGTTTGGGGAGGAGCTCTGTTGCAAAGAAGAAGCAAACTCTGGTCTGCCTAAAAACTTAAGTCTTGGTTCACTTCAAGTGAAACAAATACAGGGAGTGGACTACAACGCATGGCAACACAAGCGAAACATACGGGTGTGTAGAACAATAGCCGGGAGAAATGTCTGAGGCCATTGTTGCAGCATATGTGTTGTATGTTTGCACAAAGCAAAATAAAAAAAAACCCAAGACCAATACTCTTATGTGGCAGAAACAGAAGTTGTCCTGCATTAACCAACAGAACAGAGCGCGTTTTCTCGTTCATTGTTTGTCTCGTCTTCTTCAGGAATTTTTGACACAACGCCGCCTCAGGCGAGGAGGGGATTACATTATTCAAGAGGTTCGGCTCGTTTCACTAAAGTGCGAAAGTGTGAAAGCAAACTCGGCCCAGCTGAATGGTGCAACCCCCAATTTAGTCCCCAATCGAGTCTGGCGGACGATTAGGTGTAAAAACGACGTAAAACTCCCCATATGAACATATGCCATCAATCATTAAGAAATTAGGAAAATTTAGTTAACACATCTGCTTACTCCCAGTTCCTATGCTCTGTTAATTTCTCTAATCCTGTGTGAAATGATTCAGGCTTGTTAAAGATGCACTGATGTACTTAATTAAAAGATTGATTTTTGCCTCGCACTCATAAACTGCCTGCAGTTTTAATTTCCTCACCTGAGCAGAGTCTGAGATTAGCTGTGCAGTGTGGCCGAGCATCAGCTGAGCCAGCGACTCGGCTGCTGTCCTCGGCCTTATATAGTGCGCCACCTTAACACACAGACAAGTTAAAGCAGAAATGATTAAATAATGTCGGGCCTTTTGTCTGCTGCTGCATTCACACAGGCTCCAGTGAAGGTATGCGGATGCCAACTGGCAGCATTCTTGCAGTTAGCATTCTTAATGATAAGTGCTCCATCTGGCGAACGATGGCAAGCCAACGGCGACAGATGGAATTGTTTTCACAATCTGTTTAAATATGTTGTCGATTTTTCCAGCCCTTTTAAAACCCTCCTTAGCAGCCCCAGCACTCATTCGCCATAGCAGAACGGCAGAGGAGATGTTCAATTTTTATTCCCTTTCATGCTCTGTCCTTTGTACGCGGGACATGTGCTGCAGGTGGTGTTTTCGCCACACGTCCATCCACTGCTGTTTAGCTCGCACAGAAAGAGCACGATAGATTTATGCGGATGTCAAATGTGGAGAGACAGCACGAGCAGCTGTGTCGGTGATTTGCTTTTAATGCCGCTGAGTCTGGCTGGCTCAAATCAAGAGATTAGCAGTGACAACACAGAGAGGCACTGAATCGATCGGCTCATCAACATCTTCACCCTCTTTTAATAGTGACTTTTCTAACTGAGTGGAATCTGTTCCCACCGCCCACCCTGCAGCTAAAACAAGGACAAAACTGCAAAAAATGTCTCTTGGAAAAACAACGGAAACTATTAAAAGTTAGTTAGTTTGTGTTTTAGTGTTGCAGCACTGGATACTGGTCTAAGTAGCAATTTTTTGAAGGTCTCGTTGGAAGTTGAGATCAGCTTAATTTAGCCATATTTCAAATGCAACCAAAGGTTGAAAGACGAGTCATTTCCTTTGTCAAATCAAGACTGGGTACTGTAGGTCTGTTTGGTGCAGCTTGTGAAGCTAATCAATGTGAGTGCACTGTAAGAAGGCTGCACAGTTGATTATTTTTATCAGCTCACAACTTTGTCATCTTGACATTAGCAGCCAGACGCTCAGAGGACTCTATTTACAGACTGAAGTCATGCAGATGAAAAAAAAAATAAAAAAATACATATCTACCTATGCCCTGATGTCAAAAACGTTGTTAAGCCACTCAGAACAAAGTGTTATTGAAGGAAAAACTGCTTTAAAAAGTGACTTGTTTGTGTTTTACAGAGAACAAGAGGACAGAAGAGGAAGAGAGTTCCCATGTGTGAGGACAAAGACGATAAAATAGAGGTTTGTCTCTGTTACGTAATGATTGCTTCTGTTGTTGTTAGCTTACATGTTACTGACTTTCAGGTTCTTCGTGAACCATTTTAGCTTAGGCCAGAACTTTCACTGACTACGTCTTGATCGACCCTAAGAATCTTACTTGTACCGTGAGTGACAAACTTAAAGTTGTTTCTATTTTGTGTCTTTTATTTCAGTCCCTTGTTCAAACTCTAAACTTGCACTTGAAACAAAAAGATCACATAAAAAATATTGACCAGGTTGTAAAACTGTAGGTTTGCTCAAATCATTCGTGGCTAACAGCGACGCTAAAGGCCACAAAATGAATGCACTTCTTAGCATTACGCCGTAAAAAAGGAAATAAAAAGAAGACGTAAGATGAAGAGGAAAAAGAAACCCCAGTCTTGCATTCCGACTAATGTCAACTGTAGCCAGGGCTGATCAAAATGTGTGTGCGTTGTCATTTTACCTGGGAGTCAATGGTCAAAAACACAATTAAACTTGGGATTAAACAGGTTTTTTTTGACCAGTGGGAACAGTACATTTCAAGAAATACATTTAGGGAACTGTCCTCTCTGTCCTTTCCAAGTCTTTAACATTTCATTCCTGTTTACATCTCGGGGCTCCAATGTATGCCCATTCAGCTCCGGATTCTAATCAGCCGTGTTTCCATAGGAACCACTGCCGCGGGAACGCCGTCAACGGCAGTCTGCAATGCAGAAAAAACCCAAAGCCGAAGACATGAGGACCGGGTGTACAACGTGCAAAGGACCAGGTGACAACGAAAACCTAGTCAGGTGAGTGTGTGTGTGCACGCGCGTGTATGTGTGTGTCTTCTGAGGCAGCCATATCCTCCTGATGATTAAAGTTCAGTCTTCATTAGGCTCTGTCCGCCTGGCCTGTGCAGAGTGAGGGGGCTGAGCGTATCTCCTCCATAGGGCCTCTATATTGACCTGCCACATACATTTGCACAGTTCATTAAGGTGTAATGAATAGCTCCGTTTATTCTGCTCCTTCCCTGGGATTTCAGGTGTCAGGCATCTAATAAACAGGATTCTTCTCTGATATTGGAATCCTTTGGAGGGAGAAAAAAAATGTAAATTACAACAGGCACCCTGTCGAGACTATTGTCATGTGATGAATCTCTTACATGTCTGCGATACTCTCTCCCATCTTTTTGCATTCTACAAAACGGCACAGAGAACCAGTTTTTACTTTAAAGAGGTGTTTATACCCTAAAAGCCGGCACACACCTAGCACACTGCAGAGAGGGAACGGCATCAAAAGGTGACACAACGGTCTTTTACTTTCTGCACGGAGAGAGACGCTGTAACCCTCCAGATCAGCAGGTGGCGGCAGTCTGTCTTTGTCAGGTAACATTGCAGAACAGAAGTGCGATGGAAAAGACACACCGTTGCGATAAACGTGCAGCTACCAGCGGCACTGCTACTACTTTTGTGACATTGTTTTTTAGCTCAATAATCCGAGTTTACAATCTAAGTAATTTAAGACACGGTGGATGGTGAAAAGAAAAAAGCTGCTGCTCCTCCTCTCTCTCTCTCTCTCTCTCTCAGCCTTACAGAAATTGCGTTATATAGAAACAGTTTGTTGAGGTGATGGAGAATAGCAGCAGTAGTGCATTAACTTGTTCATCGTCAGACCGGTGATTGACTGTGCTTGTTGTGTCCCAGACTTTAATTTTGCTTGTCTTGTCATGATTGTCCTTCATCTCTCTCTTTCTCTCTGATCTCATCCACTCACTTAAGTCACTGTTGCAAACACAAACACAAACACAATCACATCCCTTCCGCCATCTCTACATGTTGTCATCCGTCAAACAGACAAAGCCATGTTGCACTAACCACTGCTGCCACTTCTCACACAGATTCTCGAGAATTCATTTCAACTACATCTGCAAGGCCACTATTACAAAACAAAACATCTAATCATCATAATGTTAAAATTAGTAGTTATTTTCAAATCAACAATGCACTTTGAAACAAAATGGCAAAAGCTGCCATTTAAATCTTGTAATTTTTCATCATTTATCCATGAGAATAATAGAATAGTGTCACGTGCCGCTGACTTAATGATTATAAAAAAAGGTAAAAGTGAAGTAGTAGCCGCTTTTCGAAGCATTCCATGAAACGTGTTACGACTTTACTCGCGACACATACTGTTGAAACCAAAACTATTAATATGCCTAACTTAATATGAAAGGTCGGTCATTTCTTCATCCGCCATCCCCGTGTGCTTTTTTTTCCTGGTCATTATTTGACGTTTGGCCTTTATCTGTTCATGGAGTCTCATCATTCAATATCTGTTATTACATTTTAATTGTGTCTTTATGATTAATTTGTTTAAGTGTACACTGAGACCGAGCTTAAAAGGGATATTTGTTGTTGTTTTTCTTTAATGACGCATGAGGTACTTATGCCAAGTTAGTGCGTTACATACAGAAGAAGTATAGATGGAGATAGAGAGCAGAGAAAAAGCCACTGAAAATATCCAGTATATAGTGTACAGTTAAGAATTGTATTTATTTTGTTGAGCTTTCTTTTACGAGGCTGCAACTCGGTTTCTCTGCCTCTCAAAATAGGCAGCATACTCAACTAGACCTGAAACAATTACTCGATTATTGAATAAATTGTCAACTATTTTAATAATCCATTCATCGGTTTGAAGCTTTTTTCTTGATTAAAACCGATTAAAAATGACTTCTGATTGTTTCAGCTTCATAAATGTGATTGTTTTCTTCGTTTCTTTGCTCCACATAACAAAGAAATCATTAAAAACTGAATAATTTTAGTCTGTGGACAAAACAAGACATTTGAGAACCTCATCGTTTCCAGGTTTGACAAACACTGATCAACAATGTTTAGCGGTTTCTGACATTTTATTGACCAAACCATTGCACGATTACTCGTGTAACACTAATTTTGCATAACCCTCACTTAAAAAAACAAAAACAAACTAGCCCTTAAAGCTGAAGCCATGCAACGGTCAAGACCAGTATAACACTTCGTAGGTTTAGTCATAATAAGCGCCATTTACATCAGTTTTATACGATGTGTCCATGGAAAGACCACGAGTCACTCGATTATCAAAGTGTTGTGCTTTTGTCGTGCTCTTGAGGCAGCGTTGAGGTTGTGAGGGTTGTGAGGTGTCGGGGGGGTGTGAGGTGTGCTGCCCTGACTCTTTCTATCTTTGCATTGCACAGGTTGTGAGAGCCGGGGCAGCCACCTCACCTCACCATAAAAACTCGGGGGACAGATGACCGTTGGCTTAGAGACAGAGAGAGGCAAATTGAGGCGCTCGGGGTCAGGCTGAAGGAACGAGACCGTCCCGTCCCGCACCGCCCAGCAACCAACTCTGATCCAAACTGGAACCAACAACAGAAAATTGAATGGAACTGTCTGAATCTTAAATTATGGAATCACAAAAGGTTGCTTTGGACCAGTAATGTTTGATTTATTACACTACAAAATACACTACAAAATATGCTTTTTTTTGTTGCTTTTTTGAGAACTGTAGCTGCAGTTGCATCTATGCAAAGGTCTCCACTCGACTACAACACTGTGTCACACTTTATTTCGTTCAACAAAGTAAGAGTCAGCCGATAGATGCAACTGTTCCATAGATACCTCTTTAATTTAATTGAGTCATGTTATCTAAATGTGTTGGAATATTACATTAAATAGTGAGGGATTATTCTTGGGAAAGGGTCAAATTTTCAACGCAGCCACTTGTGATTGGATCTCTCAGGATGGAAGATAATAGCATGTCTTTGATGTTTTAGATTGTGTTAAAAGAATGTGGCTGTTGTGTGTAATTATTTGGTCCAAGGCTGATGAACATCTGAAACCCAATTTTGGATTATTTCCTCTGCAGGAAAATAGTGAAACCAAGATGTTTACACGTGATGTTGCAGACGGTATGTAAGTGCACCGTAACGGTCACAGAGTTTTAAAATTCTGCTCCATTTGACTTTGGACTCCTGAATCAATCCTCTCTATGCCTCTAGGCGCTCGGCTGCTTCTAGCATACATGATAAAACACTTCAACAGATCTTGTGACCTGCCCGCTAAAAAACTTTTCATCAGTGCCAATCAGTAGTATTGATTGAAGTCATTTGCCACCCAAACCCTCAGAAGAAGAATTTCAGTGTGAATTTGGTTAATTACAGACACACTTGAACTTAAGCTTTCTAAGATGTGAGTGTTGTGTTGTGTGTTTGTTTTTTATATATTTTTTTTTAAGTAAGTTCCGGACTGTTGGGGAAAAGTCTTTGTTATATATAGAAATCGTCTTATCAGTTTACGCGGCAACGTTATGCCGCCATGAAGCATCCGTAGTAGGTACTAGGTAGTGTAGTAAGTGGTTATAACACTTAAATATTAGTCCACGTGTCTTGCGTGTCTTCAGGCGTTCAGAAGTCTTCCTCTGTCTCCATATCGTCCAGTGACAGTTAAACTGACACGTCCTCAGAAAAGAAGCCCAGCTCTTGTCTCCATGTCCCTGGTGGCCCATAGTCAGTGCTGTCAAAACAGCTACTCGCTGCTCTGCCTGGGCTGATGACGAGTGTCACATTTTGCCCTTGTGTGTCACTTTGTTGCCTGCCCAGGCCTCAGCATGCTTTTGGGAGCAGTCAAATCCATGCAGTTTGTCTCTTTTTTCTTTTGGCGCATGTTTGCGAACGACACCACCACCAAGGCTTTGTCTTTAGAGACGAGGTGCTGTATAATTTGCTGACTCCTTTTCCCCGTCGCTCACATCCAGTCGCTCTCAAAAGACGCGTGTGAGTCACGTCTCAAAAAATGCATGGATGTGTACGTTTACCTAGATTCCTGACAATACTCGAAACACTGAAAACAAGTGGCACGGTCTCGTAGAATTTGAATGCCGGTTAGCTCTGTAGTGCGATGTATGAAGTGTACAGTATTTATTTAAGGAGGGTAAACATTTTGTCGTTGTTTTTCTTGTGCCGCCATACTTGATTATACGAATATCTTAAAGGGCATTCCATAATTTTCCACATGCACAAGTCTGAGGATGTCCATTATGTCATAACCCACCCATGTCGGTGATGCTATGCACAGACCCCATGTGTTCTATAAATCTGGCCCCCTGCACAGACTTTGCATCTATTTCCAGGAATGAGCCAATATCCTTCTTAGTATCGGTCTGATACTGGTTAAAAAACACAGAATTTATTAATTGGAAAAATTAAAAATACAAAGTCTAAGATGAATTTTAAACCCTAAATTTCACAATAATCCTGCACTAAGCGGTCTGGAATAATGGTATGGACTAATTGATTGACACTCGTGGTTTATTTCCATCGTTATTGGACGAGAAAAAGTGGTAACAAGCCATCACGACTCCTGGTACGACAATATAATAGAATTGAATGTGGCTTTAGACCAACATTTGTTTTTAGTATGACTGGAACCACACGTGAATGTAACTCTCTGCGTACGCGAAGGTGGGAAAGTATGACGAGGCCTAGCGCTTGTGTTGTGTGAACAGAGTTGAACTCTGATTTGTGGTTTAGTCCCAGAGCCACTATGGTGTTTTCTTTTAATTGCCAAACATTTGTTTACAGTTGTTTACAGACATGCTTTGAGGGGGGAATATTGTGTACTGTGTTTCTGTGATATTGTATGAAGTAAGAATAATGAATGTTGCTGCTGTTGTGTGTGTGTATGTAAAGTGTCTCAGCCTCTGGCCCTACAGCTCTCGGAAATTAAGCGGAGCTTTAATAAACTCTTGACTTTTTCACCTTATTGCCGCAGTGATAAATGAGTGTCAGCCAGCTAATTAATCGTTCTAAAGGTGCAGCGGCGGCGGTCCGTTTGTGCGTGTAATGCCCTCTGTCATCTGTGATTTATCACCTGGGAAGTGGCCTTCTTGTTGGGAAATGTTGCTCCTCAGCCCACATAGAATACAGTCTAATTCTGTGACTCCTGTCAGAAAGAAAACACCCCTGAAAATTTGATTTAGAGCCCAGAATCCTAAAGCTGACTGCCCATGTATGATTAAAAAAAAAAGAAAGAAAAGGGGATCGATTGGGGTCGACTGTAATTATGTATTCATGTAAATTTCTGCACAGCACACAGGATAAGATCCGGTTGCTCATGTATGCGGACACTTAAAGGCACCGCTGGTCATTCTTAAGTGCAAAGAATTTAATGCAACTCCTGCAGCAAAATGAGACATTTAGGAATCTTTCAATGTTTGATGAAAGGATTCTTCAGCCACTCTTGCTGCAGACCATTTGAAGTCTAATATTCATTGAGGCTGTCTTGCACTCAGCATATTTAACGTTTTACCCTCACATCCTCCATGATATCCAGGTCATGGTGCTCTGAGGGTTGCTTTGTTTCTTGAAGTAGTACATGGTAGATTTTTTTTTCTTCCATTTTAAGTTTATTGTCCCATCTCCTTACCTGCTGACTGACCGAAAAATTCAGTAACAATAATAATAATTACTGCAACATCATTTTCTTCAGTAACAGTATAACTTTGGTTCAATAAAGTGAATTAATGTGTTTTTGTGTGTATACAAAAACAAAAAGTTTTGGTTTTCTGTCCCTTAAAAAGTTCAAAGCCAAATAATTGTTTTCTTCCAATCAAATACTGGATCAAAATCAATAATTACTAGAAAGATATGTACATTGATAATTACTGTTATTGACCCATTTGAGTCTGTTTTAATGCGGTAACCTTTTCGTCCATCTCTAGCCATTTCTTCTTAAATTGTAAAGCTATATATGTAGCTACTCCTTCTACGATGCAGCATATTAACAACATTATGGGCTGTATAAACCAGCACAATACAAAGCAGTTAAGATAACCTGCAAGATGTATCAACGGCTGCTATAACTCAACAACAATTGTCATTTTAAGGGTTAGGGAACACGGTCAGACATTGTTTTATCATTCTCTGGCATTTTATGGACCAAACAACCTTTTGATTAAATATAAAAAGGAAATAAATTGACAGAGTAATCGATAATCGTAAGTTGCAGCCTTAAAATGATCTACTCCTCAAAGGTCCATGACTTGGTGTGGACATTTTTACAGCTATTTTTAGCGCCAGTTCCAATTTCTGGTAAGCTTATAGAACTTCCTAGGTAATAACTGACTGACATTTTGTGTGGTCTCCAAGAGATGGTTTTTCCTCAGATGTTATTAAGATTTTTCAGTTTGCCATGACAACTGAACAAACCACTCCTTAAGATGAGGATTGTGGACCTTATAAAAACCATTTACTGTCAAATTTCCAGTAGCTTTTTTTTCCTCCTGACATCAAAAGCCATTTAATAAGCCTACATTACATCTGGTAATACATTTTTACACAAGCTACCTTGTCTGTGCAGTCTTTGTTCTTTTAACAACTATGGGAGACGACAAAGAGATACATTTTGGTTTACAACACGGTGTCAGCATCATTTGGTGGCATCTCCGCAAGATGGAACCAACTGACCGTGGCAAACTGTGGCCGCCCCCATCCCTCATCTTCAACCCCAGGGTCTCTGGGGACTGAGAAGCAGCCGGCAAACCAGAGATTAGCTCAGCTACAGCTGGTTTCTCGATATGGGATGAGACTGAGGCCATGGGATGCAGGAAGAGGAGGGGCTCAGGGATAAAGAGAGAGAAAAGCTAGCAGGGAGGTTCTGGAAGGCAGTAACCTTTCCGATGATGAGTGCGTTTCCCATTACTGCTCTGACACCGGATCTGTGGAGATGATTTAATGGCGGCATTTTGTTTTTGCTGACTTCACCCTTTTCCCCCCCTATTAAAACAGAAAACATAAGAGCTGGGACTGGGGCTGTGTGGGAAGTGTGGCCAAGCAGCTAAAATCTATTACTCCCCTGCTTCTTTTCTCTTTATCCCACTGACTCTGCCACAGTGCAGGCCTGCTCAAATACTTCCTGGGGTACAAGTTCTTCTCTTCTCTCCTCCCACTCTTTGAATGGTTTCTGTCTCATCCTCTCTTAACTGCGTTGTTTTTCCTCCTACCTCAAATTTTAATCGTTGCACACAGAGCAAGAGCCACAAATCCCTATGGGTTCCTTAATATCTCAGTGGACTATCTGTTCATAGACTTGATTTAAAGGAGTTGTTGTGTGCTGCAAGCATTTCTTGTGAAACTCCCTTTGCAAGGTACAGGACAGAGTAGACTTAGTTTCAGGTGAGGTCCGGGTTTGAGTTTATCCCACAGAGATGAAGAGTCAGAGCCACTGCTGATGTCAAGTCCCCTCAAGTGTTGTACTCAGTTCACTGAGGCCCCCTGCTGGAAAACATTAAGAACTTGATTCAGATTTTATTTATTTTTTTAAAGCACCAGCTGAAAGCTGTACACATCGCCCCTTTCCTTTTTCTAGCTGTGAATGAGTTGTGTCCAGATGATATAATAAAGGCAGTCACTCTGACTTGGCTTTCTCCATAGGTGCTACTTCAGCAGTCAATACATTACTTCCCGTCTTGTAAAACAATGGCTCTTTTATAATGTTGCAATGACCCAACACTAAATCAAAAACTAGAGGGGCCTCACAAAGCCCAATAACCCACTCCTTTTCTATGGAAAGTCACCAGCACACTTTGTATTGATTTCCGTCACGTGACCAATCCCGAGGTAATTGCATTGCTCACTTGTGATAAATTCACTGCCTTGTTTCAGCCACTGAGGCTGCTGGAGACAAAAGAAGTTTCTGTAGCCACAAAACCACCATCAATACCTGGATGCAAAACGATAGTCGCAGAGGTTTTATAATATCATCAGTCTAGGTTTCTGTGATGCTGAATTTTTGAAATGGAGAAGATGAAACCCAAAGAACCTAAATGTCTCCTCTCATATAGGTTAAATAGGAAAGGCAAGAAAGAATAATTATGCCAGATCAAATATTGATAAAGCACACAATAAGCTGTTTTTTTTCCTCCCTGGCTTCTCCAAGGTGTTTATAAAGCTCCAGTGTGTAACTTTTAAATATCAATAAATTACCATTAAATTTAAGCCATTGCTAAATAAGTTCAGACAGTGCTCATTAAGCTTATCAGTGTTGTTTTGAATCTACAATCAACCGGCAACAATTCTGCGATTAACGCCAAGACTGACGGAGCCGAGGAGGAAGTACAAAAGCGTGACTGTGGTAGAAAAACATAGAGAAAGAAAAATGCTAGAATAAGTATCATGAAAAAAAAGTACTGCCTACAAGTTTCAGATTTGGATTCTTCTGCAATAAAGGCATATTGGACACTCTAAATTGACCTCTGTCTCTATGTGGCTCTGTGATGGACCTATGTCAGCTGGGATTGGCACCAGCGTCCACTGCGACCCTCATGTGAAGGATACAGCAGTAGAAGGTGAATTGATGAAGTTAATTCTATTCGACATTACGCTGTAAAATGCCAGCATTCATACAAAAAGCCCTTTCCAGGATGTTCCTGCTCATTAATGTTACCAAATATAGTCATAAGATTTGTGGCTGTCCTCCGCTTCAACACGTTTCTAATGACTTGGATTAACTCATCACCTTGTCTCTTAAGATCTGTGTCTGAAGAGCTCACATTAAGTCATAATGTGCAATTCTGTCCAAGAGACTCCATTTATCTAATAAAGTTATATCTTTGTCCTCATCATTGTGATTTAATTCGGTTGTAGTGATACATTACTGAGAATGTCTGCAGCCCGTCGCTGCAGTTCCTCGAGTGATGACTCTTTGTTAGATCGAGACAGAAATGTGCCGGCGTTGTTGATGAGGCAGGTGAGATCAAACAAAGTCAGCTCGGATTTATTGGGCCACGAGCTCCGTTGAGCGAGGCGACGGGTCCTAGGCTGGTGACAGAGGGGTGGTGTTGGTGGGAGCCATCTTCTGACTTCACCCAAAGATTAAACACCAGATGAAAGTGGACACGAATCGCCAACTGAGAGCAACACGTGTAGCAGACAAAAGCGATCAATCATGTCCCCTCCACCACCTCACCTCCAATAAGATTACATCAGTCAATAACACCTCTTATGAGTGATTGGATTTGTCAGCTTCAAAGGTACAAAGTGTGGTATGGGGGAGGGGGTTGTGTTGCTCAATTTTCCCAATGATTAAAGCAGGGCCAAATTGCTTTGATAACATCAAGGACCTTGTAGTGACTGGGTGTGTAAGGGCAGTGTTAGGAGCTGATAGAAGCTACATGGTGGAAGCAGGTGACTCAGACACTGTCAGAGACACTCAGAGACTCAGAAAACAGCTAGCTAGGTTACATTAGATCCAGTAGCGGAGATGCAAGTTCACCATCTTCCAAAGGAATATCTTCCTAAAATGTGTCTTTCATTGGCCAAAGACACAAATTCCAGAAGCTTGTGTCTCCTCCAAAAGCCAAATTGGTTCCAATGTGTCCTTGGAGTCACCCATGGGTTTCTGGAAAAGCAGAGCTTGAGAAATTTAGACATAAGAAAAACATCACTGTATGTGTTGGGCTTACACACATTTTTATCTGGCTGACATGCTCGTTTTACTCCTCAAGGAGTTGCATTGGATTACTTGCCCTATTCATGTTACTGGATCAGTAACCAACATGGTGCGACCAACAGCTTTAATCAAGTGGCCCTAGTGGTATTTTCTTGTGCTTACTTTTTATATCCATCCTCACCTTCCAGTCTTTCTTGCGCCTTTGAGGTGATCAACAATTCTCTCCATTTCAGACATGTCGGAATGTTGGTATAATCTCCCAATGCTGATTGATTTTAACTCGAATGGTTTAATCATATGATGCGGCTTTCATGTCTCCATTGTGTGAAAAATTCCAGGATCAAACACGATACTAGGAACTCACTCGTTGCATTTTTCTCCCACATAGTACACATTTGATCGCCCAGCCCTGTTCCTGCGAACACACACCATGATTCTCCAACGTGTTTTTGAAGGGGCCCACATCTGCTGTGACGCATTTCTGTGTCTTCTGCACCATCGTTTCTGGCCACAGTAGCATTGTTCTCCAGTATTGGTAATATAAGTAGGTTAAAACTTAAGTATCTCATATTTTTATTGGATTGGTTACCATGAAATTATCTGAAATAACTCACAGAAATGAAAAATTAAGAAAATGAGTGCCTTCAATTTTTGTGAAATATTTATGGTAGAAGGCAGTTTGTTTTTTAGTGTCACCCTGAGGATGACGCGTGAATATGAGATAACGTGTGACTCTGAGTCCCCCTGAACATATACATCTCTAATATTTTGTGGTATAAGTAGACACTGATGATTTACTGAGTTTTCTGCAAATGAGCACATGTTAGCATGCTAATGTTTAGATTGATTCCCTTGTGAAGTGTACATGTCTTTTTATTTTTGATTACTTGTGTCCATGTAACGATAGCTAGTGTCAGGCCAGAAACATGTGTATGTCTATGCAACAGCATTCCCATGATTCCAGGTGTGAATCCTACTGCAGGTGAGACAGGTGCAACTACAGCCAAGTGTCAAATTAGGGTGTTAATTAATGTTAATTGACGTGAATCTGTGCAGTAAGTCATTAATGAAACTTTGCTCTGTCAGCAGCGCAAATTGAATTTAAAATAAGAGTTTGTGAGTTGTTACACATTGAAAGAATTAGATCAGCAATTTTCCCTACTTTCAGATTCATTCCATGCTAGGCTAAGCATGTCCTGCATCT
Organism: Solea solea; assembly: GCF_958295425.1. Taxonomy (NCBI): domain Eukaryota; kingdom Metazoa; phylum Chordata; class Actinopteri; order Pleuronectiformes; family Soleidae; genus Solea; species Solea solea. The sequence continues at coordinate 5,656,319 of NC_081153.1, read as the reverse complement.
GTCAGTGCACAGGGAACATGAAAAAAAAGAAATTGATATTGATCATCTATAATAGGTTTTGTTACATGGCACAATGAATTTAACTGGAGGCATGTATGCTCACAAAATAGGCAGTTCTGGAAGCTTGGGGTATAGTAGTGAGCACTTGCTGTGCTATTTGGCGTGTTGCTATGGCCCCCCCAGCTAGCTCTGCAAGTTAATTGGTACCAAGCTAATTAGCCAGGCTAGCTGCCAAGCAAGGCGCACTCATTTATTTGAGACGTATTTACACCACTGACTCCTGTCTAATGGCTGATTGCAAATAATCTAAACATCATTGTGCTACAGAGGCCATGATGTTTTTTGCAGTTTGGATTGGTGTGACGCATTGCTCTTGGTGCGTGCATAAAAACTCCATATGCACTTGCTATAGTTAGTCACAGCAGGTGGCCTCACTGAAAAGATGTAACTGTCTTATTGTGTTGTAACCTCTTGTGTAGCAGGACCCTGCAGTAGCACAGTATGTGGTAGCGTTATTGTCAAATGTAAACCCCAGTTTTAAGATAACCCTTGTTTAACCACCATCCATAGATAAATTAAGATTAAAAACCACATTATCGCTCTCTCTCACACACACACACTGATAGAACTTAGAGTTTGCATCAAAGACCTTCTCCGGGATACACACCAGCAGTAACAAAGGGTTCATTAAGGTACAGTAATTAGGACAGCATGTGGCCAATCGTTGCAGACTTGCTAAATAAAAAAAAGAGCACTCCTGTGAAGTTTAAGAAGGTCTTCAAAGGTCTCCAGCAGTGAAACTTCTCCTGTCTATTGTTCCTGCTTGCCTTAGTTAGAGATTTGTGTGAAATTGTTTGCTGTTTTGTGTGCAAGAATCGGAGTGTGCTCATTAGAGGAGCTTGCACACTTTGGTCGTATGTCTTCTATTCACTGGGTGGCCAGATCCCAGATTTAAATTCCCATCGTTTCCAGGCAGATATGCATACTCAGCCCAACCAAGATTCTTTAGAGTGTGTGTGTGTGTGTGTATGTGTGTTTGTGTGTGAGAAAGATCCACCTGCCTCAGCATATTTGTGCTAATGTGCAGCAGCTGTTACCTCATGCCCGTACAACTCATAAGATGCCAATTACCTGTGCCAATTAAATTTCCACTCTGATTTGAGTAAATCTGCCATGCTTAATGTGTGAACACTACAGGTATAATATTACACCTGTTTCATAGCCTTTCTTAATCTATTGCCAGAAGCCTGCATTCAATAACATTATGCCAATTAGAGTTCAGTTAGCATGAACATGGAAATGAGTTTTTAAATGTGAGTTTTTAAAAGAGGGCTGCTGTGATTGTTGAAAACTGTGGGAAAGGACAAAAGATTGGTCAAATTTGCACAAAAGTTGCAATGCTGAGACACGTGGTCACGCATTTGTAATGGTTAAACTCTTGTTTCATGTTACAGTAGTGTGAGTAGTGCTTTTCAAGGTTGAAGACACACCAACACTTTGAAATCAAACACAGCTAGACTTGGTAAAACATATTTTCATATTTTTGCAAGCATAAATGGCACCAAGGTGTGCTTTTGACATATGACCAATAGTGACATAGTTCACTAGTTAGCCAAGCAGCACTGACACTAAACAACGGAGGTTTTATTGCATATCTTGTGGCAAATTCACAATCTTTTCCAAACACTAACCACGCTAAACACACTAAAGTGCTTAATGTTCCTATACCTAACCACACCCATAACCTGGAAATGTTTATCGTTAAGCACATTTCTGCCAAATTTTATGCGAAAACTTATGTCATTTTATCTGAAAACAAAAGAGAATGCATTTAAGTTGTGTGGCGATGTAACTTTTAGGAAACAATCTTGTGGGAACTTGAATTTGGCTGTGACTTAAGAACACCGTAGCTCTGACAGTAAATCTAGCAGAAACTTTTCCACCATCGCACAACACTTTATCTAAACAGGAGCAAGAACTCCAAAAAGAGGCGGTCTTCTCTGTTCTGTTTGTCCATGATTAAATGCCCCCCCCACCACCAAACATGTTTATGAGGTGATGTAGCGAGAAGCGAGGAAAGTGCTAACGGCAGCAACAGACAGGAAGTTGGCCAAAAGAAGACATTGCTGACAGCAGCTTTATTTAGAAAACATATTTATAAAAAAAACTTGCTATGCTGGAGCTACTCACTGCCCTCATGGGTCCTGATTTAAAGTGAACAAGAGGATGTATACAGACCCCCCAATGGCAAGTTGATTTGTCCCTCTTCAGATTGAAGGTGTGCTCAGTCCTTCCTGTGGAACTTCTTTTCCACAAGCCTGAGACTCCACTCCTGTCCACAGAATTGCAGTTGTCATCAGATCTGACACCACCAGCCTGCCTAATTCCTTTCAGCAACTCAGTCCAACACAAAGCTGGTTTCACTGCTTAGTGCTGCTTGCTGATATCCAAATTCTCTCTGCCATAATTCATGTACAGACAACTTCTTGGACAGAGCGTGTTATGTGATTTCCCAATATACATTATGAAAGCATGGCGTGAAAAGACCTAAACAATCCCGACAAAATGAAAAGAACTTTTCTTGAGAAGCAGTGATCACCCGCTTTATTTTATTCACTGAGGTGTGCAGCGGGGAAAAGCAACCCCCCTTTTTTAAATGCCTCACTGCTGCAGGGGTGATTGTGATATTTCTCTTAAGATGAAAACATGATCCACGATACAATATTCTGTATGTAGGTTCTTTTAAGTCATGTATCGGGATATTTTCCATGTCAGTTTGACCACTATTGTCTGTCACTTAAATACTGTATTTTAAACCTTGCAGCCTTACATTGAAACAGCTTGTAACTGTAGAAACTAGACTAATGTGTCGCATCCATTCTACACTGTGGGAGAAAATGAAGCTGCTGTGCTATTGCGATGTTGCTTGTCTTTAATCTTTTACATCTGAATATCAGGAAGCAGAATTGGTCTTATATGGACTTATTTGATTGGTAGCTTGGTTGTCTACTATGAATAAAATGGAAGATAATAGACATTTGCAACTGAGTCTAGTTTACTTGTTTGCCCATGAAATAGTCCTCAATGAAAGAAAGAAACAAACCTCCTTGAACCTCCTACAGTGAAAATTGTATTAATTGCTATAATTACAGTGAAACTCTGTATACACAATTGAATTACACCAAAAGCAGGTGCCACCACTCACACAACAACTTTGGTTATTAATCAATAAATCCATACTGACTTACAGCATAATCTGTCTGCGCTCATATGGCAGCAGGAGCTCAGGGCAGAGAGACTCATCCCAAAATATTAGTATTTAACCATCAGACTAAACACACAACTACTTTTCTAGTGATCCTGATTATTCCATTTAACAGCAGCCAACAGTATTACCATGCTACCCCCAGAGGCACAACTTATGCATCACTGTTATTCCTTTGTGGAAACAAATGGCAGATCTGTAAAACAAAAAGTAGATGGTATTTGACAGATCAGATGATAACAAAGTGTTTCCTTGCTACTATAGAGTTACTTTCACATTGTCTTCTTTATGCCTTGGATGCTGAGGAAAGTTTGACAAGGATTAATAGCTGCTTTTGTTTGCAATTGGTGAATTGTAGAGGAAACGACAATTATTTTGTCAAAAAGTCGAGAGTTCAGTTAAAGTCCAGAGTTATCCGCTGACAACAATAAATGTCCTAATATTTTTCTTTTGCCAGCTCATCCAGTAGATGTTGAGATATTCATTGATCCCCCGATAGCACTAGAGGAAAAGTCAGGGGATCATCAAACCTCGTTGGCAGCATAAATCCCTTTACTAAATGTCATGGCAATTCATTCAGCAATTGGTGAAATACAGTTTGTCCCTCTGGAAAGATGTCAAATAGACTTTAAATCGTACCTCGCACGGTTGCTTCCTCTTGCTGCATGTCTGAACGGGAAACGAGGACATTGAGCACTCGCTTTTGTTAGAAATGGCTCCATCTGCTCTACTGGCGATACAGACTTTGACCAGAGACATTAGAGAGCTCTGGAGGTCAAGTGACTCTTTACGCCCCCATGTTGGCAGGAAAGAAGTGCTGCTTTCAAGCCAACAGAGTTCAAAAGTTGTTAAAATAAGTAAGTGTACCTGATATAATGATCACTACACAAGCGGAATCTTTTGCCTGTGGATTCCCATTACTCAATCTCGTATGGCTGTGATCCAATACTGCCATCTTTCAGGGTCCGTCGTGGTCTGGTAAATCGCTCTCGTCTTTGCTTGTCCCCAACTGTTTTGGTATTTAACAGCTGTCCATCATCTTCACTTTCCAGGATTATAATTCCTGACATATTGCCTGTTATACAATACATGTTGCCTGGTGTATACATTTATTGATTTGAGGAGCCAAAGCCAATCAATGGAAAAGAGGCCAGAGTTGAATGTGTCAAAAGACGTTTTTGAAATGTTGCAAAAGTGCATGAGTGGTAGAAGAATACATTGTTTTGAACCTTATTTTGGGGCAAAGTCAAGATTTTTTTTGAGTGTTTTTATGTCCCAAATTAAGGAATTTTGTTTTGTAAGTCTGAAATCGTTGTTGCCAAGATGGCTGCCAAATTGGCTTTTTTTGTGCAGTGGCTTTGTTTTTGCTGTCACTAACTGCCGGAGGCTACAATCAATATTATAATGACAATGTGTTCATGTCGTATAAAAGCTGCATTTACACTTTTTTTTGTATACTGATTGACATCTTTTCAATTCTCCTTCCCACTCAGTTCACATTTTCTTAATGTAAACAAAACAAAGAAGCAATAGTCGTACATTGCCGTGACATTTCAAAGGGCAATTACTAAAGATTCCATGCAAATGTACTCGATATAATCCATTAGACCGCTGAGCATGACATGAAACACAATCATTTGTTAGTGATTTCTGATTTAGGTCGAGTGGCGTGATGAAGTAAAGATGATGGATGAGTTGAGGACACTTATATGTAGCTCTATAGATGGCGAATAGCCTCTATCAATGTTACATTTCCATAGCATTACAAGAAGAAGATTGAGAAAACTGAACAATATGTGAAAGATGAGTCAGTACTACAAATACAAATTCTTCTGAATACTCCAGTAACACAAAGTGAAATGCGTTAAAATCACAGGTCTGGCTGAACAAGAGGAAATTGACCTGTGACTGTAGCACAGAGGGAGCATGGTGTCTTTTTTACCTCTTCTTTTAATCATTTATGAGGCTGGCTGCCCTTCAACAAGCTCCCCCAGCCTGATGAACACACACACACACACACACACGATCCACAATTAGAGCCAGTTATGTCCTAATCAATGAAGGAGATTCGCATTCTTCATTGAAAATCTGATAAGAGCGGTTACAGCCTGGGAGGTCAGCCTGAACCCGCTCTATTCATCTCCATTACTGAGGGAAGAAAGGCCGGTGTGAGTGGTGTGGAGACAAGGAGAGAGTGCATGAAACAGTGTTGACATGTGTATCTATACGGTTCAAACTGACTTTTTAAGACCTTCATAATCTACCATGGACACTGTTTTAAGATCAGTTACCAATGTGAAATTATTCACGAGTAGTACATGAAGGAAAAACACCACGGGGCATAAATGAATATCAGTGTCAGACTTGCAGAGCAAGACCCTGTGGTTTCATTCCTATAGCTTTTATCAGATTTATTTAATTTAAAGACCAGCATTCTAAGAATCCCTGTGACTTTTTTAATCTCAACACATACTCGAATAATTGCAATGAAATCTGGTACATGTGGTATTTCAGTATCTCCTCTTGATTCATTGACTTTCCCCTCTAGTGCCAGCTATAGGTCAAGAGTATAATGTTCCATGTATTTTAGTTTTTGAAGCTATACAAGCAAAACTCATGACTTTCACATTCAAATTCATGCATTAAAAACCCATCTGAGTTCAAAATATGAAGCCTCGAGGTGCTAAGACATCTGGAAAAAAAGGACATTTATGTTATGTTGCTGTAAAAATGTATGAGTATACAAACTAAACTGTCCAAGCGTCTCAAAACTGACGTGTGTGGAAATGTTTTAGGTGTTTTGACGTAGATTGCAAAGTAATGGGCACATCTGTGGACTGACCTGCTAGCTTAGCTGTTAGCTCCTCCTGAGTGAGGCAGCGGAAAACGCCTAATCGTAAATGTAGTAATAAATAATGACGTCAAGTTTGTCAGACGGGGAGTTCAAATATCTATAAAGAATCCGGGAATCCTTTTAAATTTGGCACAAATGTTTTTATTTGAATTTTATGGCCAGAGGTCACAACTGACCTTAGAAACCCTTTTCCACCTTTCAGATGTTGTGGTGTAAGAACACCTCGAGCATATCCATTCTAAAAATCTCTAAAAGGTCATGGTGCCCTCGCAAAACAAGTTTTTGGTCTCTCGGACAATTATTTCCTTTTTTTAAGTCAACATGTGCGTGATATATAGGATGGGAAAAAAATATGGTGTAGCCTGAAACTGTTGGTCAGCAGAGGCACACAAACAGCTAGGCAGTAATTCTAGTTTTAGACTGCTGCTGTGACTCATCGCCTGAAAGCTCTTTTCCGGTGAGAAACAGCGAGGAGCGGTGATTGCGCTCAGCTTCCCAGGGCCATTGTGGCAATGACAGTAAAGCTTCGAAGACACGTGTCATATTTCTTAATCTTGTACATTGTGTTGAGTTCATTCCATGGCACAACTGTCAGTGACGAACAAAGAAAAAAGTGACGTTTAGTTCTAGTTCAGTTCAGTTTTAGCCAATAGTGTTGTTATAGCATTTGTTTATGTTTGTAGTCCTAAGTATTTCCGTAGTCGACTAATCTGTAGATTATTTTCTTGATTAATCGCGTGGTCCATAAAATGTCCGAAAATGTTGAGAAATAGCTTCAAACCTGGAAATGTTGATGTTCTCTAGTGTCTTGTTTTGTCCACATAGAACCCAAAAAATTATCAAATTTAAGAAGCTGAAAAATCAGAAAAGTTGTTTTGATCGATTATCAAAATAGTTGACAATTAATTTAGCGGTCGATTAACAATCGATTAATTGAATAATTGTTTCAGCCCCAGTTTAAATGTAATAGTTGTAAAATTGAAAAAGAAAATGTTTGACAAACCTAAAAGAAATCACCTCAGTTACGCCTAAATAAATTACGTTCATTCAAACTACTTAATTCATTTAGGTGTTACCAACTGAGAATGTCATGACTTAGACAGCTACGCAGACATTTCAGAGGAGGAGATTTAAGTGGAAGATTACGATGATCTATAATTGAAATGGCTATTGATCTAATTTGGCACAAAAAAACAGTCACAATCTGATGTTCCACTGCAGCTAAGGTTCAGGGAGTCAATACAACTCCTCCAGTGTCATTGTTGAGTGGGAGATGTACCGTCTATGTCCAGTAGATACTGTACTAATGATTTTCGCTTTCAAGATGATTGTTTATTTGTTTGCGAAATATTTTTGATCTAATTGATATTAGCTTTGATCCATCAAGCAGTTTTACATATCCATCCTAATACAGACTAGATTAGAGGTCATAAAACTGTCAGCATGATTCTTGAAGAGCTTCATATTTAAACCATAAATGTCACACACTGCAATTTTTTAAAGGAGTTCAGGGAAAGTAATTCTTTATAGTCTCAAAAAGGTAAAGCTTGCTCTCTATCAATTTTATTGGTCATCAACAGCACTTGAGCTTCCAGAGAAATGTCTTTGTAATGTCGGTGATGGCTTTAAATTTCATAGAATAATGGGTTGTTGTTTTTTTTCGAAGTAGACCACCCATAGATATTCACATTGAGTTGCTTTCAAAGTGCACAGCTGCAAAGTTTCAGACTGTCTCCATGGTAATGTATCCAGTCTGCTGAGATTATACCTTGAGGGCATTATTGAAATCTATATTTATTGCATGTTGTCGGCACTTTGTAATAGAATTGAAGCAGGATCTGTTCTGGGCTTCTTAAAAGACAGTTTGATACGCCGTTAAATCCAAGTCATGTCTTCTTTTTTTTGTTGTTTCTCTGAGTTTTTCCAATTTCAGATATACAGTAAGTGAGTGATCTGTGATTGTGCTATGATTTACTCCAGACAGGCAATATTGTCATGGTTTATTTGAGAAGTCCAAGACTGACCTGTCAGTGTTGCCAGTTCTAGGTGGTTACTTAAGTAGTTGATGGAGACCAAGCTGGTTCTGTCATTGCTGCTCATTTTATTATCACCAACTTTAACACAATTATAAGATGTTACCAGTTTTATGACATAATGTTTACTCATCTTGCAGTGACATTTTTGGTTATTTTGCCAATTAATTGAACCTAGAGGGTTTCAAAAATCACAAAACTTGAATAATTTTAAAAAACAATGAATTGATTATCAAATTAGTTGTTGATTAATCGTTGCAGCCCTACATATTTCTAACGTGCCTAAAAAATGATTCTACAGTGTTGTACTATGAAAAACAGTGGCACAATGAGACTGATAAGTTCCTGCAGGTGGAACAGCTTAAAGTGATATTAGCCAACAAGATCTATATGCGTTGGTATTGACAGTTATGCAATACTTCCTCTAGAGGGCAGTGTTGCATACCAAGTTTCAGGGATCAACAAACATGGCGACCATTGAAGAGGTTATTTTTATTGTGCTAAATCTGAAAATAGACTGAAACGCAAGCGGATTTTGCAGCAGTGGAATGTAAGACCACTGAATGTAAGTCGTCCCAGTGATAGCCCCTCAAATCAAATCATGGCGTGCCCCACAGCGCGCCAGCGAGTGAAGCCGAGTGCCTGGCAGTTGTTCTCCAGTTTTCTGGCTGCAGGGATAAGCCAGCAAGCTCTGGCAGCATGTTTTAAATTGGGCACTGCAACTGTAGGTTGCTTCTTTGTTGTTTTCTTGGCTGATTCGACTATTGACTCTATACTGCCACCATGATTTCCAGTGGTATTGCTCCGTTACAATGGTGTACAAAATGAACGCAAAGTACGGACGAAAGGCTCCGTTCGTCTCTGTCTTTTGTGTGGATTAAAAATGGGTCTTAAAGTTTTTTGGGGCTCCGCCATTCTTCAAACTGTCATTAATCTGTCAGCCTTTAAAAATCTACTCTGGGTCAACTCGACTAAAAACTGCAAAGCCCGCACAATTAATTATCCAGTTATCTTTTAATACAGTACATGACTGATATTATCATTCAGTACGACTTCTACATATAAGGACATTAATCATCTTGTCGTTTTCAGTGTCTGACCATCTTTAGACAGAAGTAGTTGAGTAGTAGGAGACCTGACAGGCTCTAACAAGGCCTGTATTTATCCGGTCATGATGGGAAGAATTGTGCATTTATTGGCTGCGTCAGGTCAAGGGCCTGGAGTGATTACAGGGACTTTGTAACGTATTAAAGTCTGACTGACTGACAACAGGCTGCCTTGTCATCATCCATCATTGCTGCTGAGCTGGCCTCATCACGCAGGGTCTGACGCTGGCTTTATTTATGTGCCATGTGACACGTGCCCTTCCTGTCTATGCTTCAGGTGTGACGAGTGTCAACTCTGCTATCACTTTGGGTGCCTGGACCCGCCTCTGAAGAAGTCTCCCAAGCAGACGGGATATGGCTGGATCTGCCAGGAGTGTGACACGTCATCTTCCAAGGTCAGTGAGTGTGTGTGTGCATATGTATGTTGTGAGTGAGCATGTTCCAGAATGCAACACAAAACAAGTGTCCCCCACGCAAGTCAGGTAGTGCACCTCACCTCAATGTCTCCATCACTCAACAGTCTTCACTTTTATTCATTAATCCCCTCAAAAATGACCAGAAAGCCACAATAGGGCACTTACTGTTTTGTGGCGAAATGGAAGCTAAATTCAAAACAGCCAACTTCCTGTTGGGTCAATTTGTGACCGTAAACATGTCTGGGGTCAGTCTCTTGTGTCAAAAATATGTTTCGAGGTTATAGGGAGTTATAGGGAACTTCCTGTTTCGTCCACAAAACCTGTCAACAACATTTTGCCTTTGATGTGTCTATAGTACAAATTGTCGCATTTTTTCATGTTGCTACAACAGACACACTCAGAAAAGTTTGCTTATTTAGGTAGGGTGCAATTAGGCAAAATTCAAAATCACTGACTTCCTGTTGCGTTGTGGCCATGGTTAGGGTTGACTTTTTTGTTCGTCTTGGGTTATAACTTAATTCCACCAAGTTTCGGGGAAATTCGGTGTTACTCAATTTTGCCTTTTTTCACCTTAGGGGCCATTTTAGATCCCTTGGGTCTGGGAACTATGCCAATATTGCATTTCAATATCGCCAGACTTCACCTCCGTGCAAGATTTCAAGAGGTTTTATGCATGTTAACCTCCTCAAAAATGACCTCAATGACAAGGAATAATAATAGTAGTATAAAGGAAAACAGTAGGTTCCTCACATGAATTTGTGCTAGGAGCTGTTTCGGCCCCTAGCATTTGTGCCTCTTGTTAAAGGCATGGAGCCCTGTTTGATGAGCAGGTACATGCACATGGATGCACATTTTTATATTTCAGGATGTATGTGTGTCGGAACATGATCAGTGCAGGTTCTGGCTTGTGATTTGCAAAATCTTAGTTTTGGGAAATCACTTAATATATACATAGCTTTTGATTTGATAAAACTCCAAAAGGTACCTTCAATTTTCTGATAATGACAGAGTATGTTCTGGAGAATTAGGTCTGGACATTTTGCGTTCTCATATGACAGCAAACGGTGGGAAATGGTTTGAGTCGGATGCATTCACAACAACAAGAGAATTTACTCACTCGCTGTGAATTATCTGGTGTTTCTTCTGCTGAGATTTGACCAGGACTCAGGCAGAAGGATTCTCGAAGCAACTCCTGTGGTAGTCATGAGATGACGGGAACATCTTCTGTCGCTGTTATTGTGACCAAAGTTATTTATCTTCACAATATTATAGCGATAAGAATATGCCTTGTTTCATAAACGTAAAAGGCAAAGCCCCTCTGGTTGTGTTGTACCCTCATTAGGTTGTTTTTGTCCAGTACAAAGGAGACAGATTGTGAACACTGTGAATCTATATATAAAACACTCAAAAAGAAAAATAGATCTTTAAAAGCAAGATTAAATTTTTGTGAAAAGGCTACATTGCTGTTTCATATGTTTCTTTTTTCTTTCTTTCTTATTTGCTTGTTTTCATTGAATTACTTAGTAATAAAGGTCTAATATTTGGCGGCCTCTCAATCCAAGTGATAAATGTATCCCTGTTACTGTCTCACTAGAAACTAGCAGCGTGTCCTGCTCGGCTGATTAATGCAAGCAAAGCGGAGATGAATCATAAAAGCCTCGGTGGAAATACTGAATCACAGGAAAGAAACAAATTCGATTATGAATAAAAACCAAAAGGGTAAAGCTCTCATTCACCGTGAAGTGGTCACTATATAAAAAGATTTGTTTTAAAATGTATCATAAGTGTTGTTACCTGAATGTGCGTCAGATCCATCCAGGCTTTTATTTGATATTCAGCAGTGTATGCTGGGGTTGGACAACAATTAAACAACAATAATTATGCCAATATACAGTCTACTCTCCACTGATAAAGTTAAAATGTTTGTTTTTTCGGTGCAGCTGTGGCTTAGGGAGGTTTAGAGAGTTATCTTCTAAACACAAGGTTGTTGGTTTGGTCCCTGGCTTTTCAAGTGTCATTGGGCAAGATATATACATATACTGTACAGTAGATGTGCTGTAAAATGCTTTGAGTGGTCGTCAAGATTAGAAAAGTTTTGTAGTTTTGTCAATTTTAGTACTTTGCAGGATTATAACCCTAATTTACCATCTTCCGAGTCATTGTGATGGTTTATTGTGTTGTTTTGGAGAGATTGCAGGCTGTCTCCACTCCCCCCTACTGATCTGATAGTGGAAAACCTTGCAAGACGAGGGCTGTGGACCCAGAATCCTCACAATGAGGAGGTATTGTGAAGTCTTGGGTCTCGCTAGAAACGCGTATTGCTTCACACACGCACCCTAGCCAGGTATCTTCTATAAAATCAAGGCAGCGATAATGTTATTAGTGAGCCACTGAAAAAGGAAGCAGCGATAACCGTTGTCGGAGGACGCAAGGACTGTCTATCCATGTTTTCCAATTCTTGCCATACCAAAGAAGCCAGTCAGATGTGTACTTGTGTGTTGTGTTTGCCGGTTCCATTGAAAATAAATGGCCAGGAGATTTGTCAGGAGGGCAGGATAATTTGTCCATAAATATTCTCGGTAACTTCTGAAGACGTCGACTGTAGAACATCTCTGCATCTTTGGCTGGCGGTGAGGCCAATTCCTTTATTTTTTGCCATAGACTGAAAACATTTGGGTTTGACCTCAAGAGATGAAAATAAGACAAAAGATGAACATTTCATCTTTTACTTCCAGTTATTTACATCTGGATCTGATACACAACTCTGAAGATGTCACCTTTTGTTTGAACCCACCCATTTTTCATGTGAGCAAAAGTACTGGAACATGTGTTGTGTTGCCCAGGTGTGTCCTATTACATTGATTATTCAAACAATAAATAGCACCGAATGTCTACGCTCAGTTTCAGATTGGGTAGGCTAGGTTTTGCATGTGCAGACTGCATTTAGAAGTGGAGCCAACATGAAAACCAGAGAGCTGTCTATGGGTGAAAAACAAGCAATTGTGAATTTGATGGGAAATCAACCAGAGCCATTGCAACATTGTCTATCTGTTCCAATACTTTTGCTCACCTAAAAATTGTGAGCGTTATATAATCCATTACAAATAATGCTATCTTCTAAATTGTGCATCAGATCCAAATGTAAATACCTGGAAATACAAGCTGAAATGTTGATTTCTTGTCACATAAAACCCAAATGTGTTCAGTCTACGGCAAAAATAAAGGAATTGACCTCCCTGTTCCAATACCTTTGGAAGCCACTGTAGATGGGCTGGCTCATTGAAAACCAGAAAGTAAACGTGAGAAATGGTTGGTTTTTGTTACTTTGTATGATTTGTTTTTAGTCTTGTGCCTGGAGAACTTTTATCTCACTCTTTTTACTTAGTTTTATAAATGCTTTTATTCCACGTTTTATTAGTCTGTGCTGACTGCAATGATGTTTTGCAGAAGATGTCATAAAACAACTCTGTCTACGGGAACAAATCAAGTGACTCGACTTTGTTTGGAGGGAAATAGTTCTCTTCACCAGTATCTCCTCATTTCAGTCAAAGGTTTCTGATTTTATTTAGCATTTATGGATAACTGAAAGTAGATTCATGGACCAAAATGGCAATTTTATCCGTTAGCAACTAAAATAATAATGTGCTCATAAAGTGCAGACTGTATTTAATATTTTTTCCGTATAGATACCGTGTTTCTGTTTAACTGGCACTGTGGGGAAAAATAGTCTGTTCTGAGCAATATGTGTGTGCAGTGTTGTTGGAGGGGTTATGTGATAAAAACGAAAGTAAAGGTTTCAACGCGAGCACTGAATCGTTTTTATTAGAAACTGTAGAACAAAGGAAGAGCTTTGAACAGCAGGAGAGGAGAGGAGAGGAGAGGATGCTGGGATTAAGCACGACTGTTAGGAGATGTGCTTACTGGCAGCTTGAGGAGACCGTCGAGTCTCCCAGAGGAGCCACAAGTCCAGTCGTGTTTAATAAGCCTTCGCCATAACACACTTTGATATGTTTGCACTTTTTCCAGCCAAACTTTAATACTTGACAGTGAAATTTGACCTAAAACTGAACAGAAACAGTGATGCACTGAGGAAAAGTTATTCTGGTTTTGTTGAACTTTCTGCTCACTGTTAATTTATGCTGGGAAGGTTTGTCTGTCTAAAACCCCTCAATAAAAAGTCACTTCACATAGTTCCACACTGAGAATATTTGTTGTTTTTCCCGTGTAAATAATAATTGAATATTGATATTAATATCAGATAAGTGGTCTGGCCGACTGGACCGCCATGACAATTTCACACGACTTCCATGTTTTTGTCTGGAAACAGCATAAATACAACATACTTCTCGAGAGGTTTCCTTATCAGAGAAAACGTTCATTTTAAGTGTTTGAACACTCAGCGCCACAGCAGTCAAATACTAATATTTGGTGTATAATTCAAATCCTAACGTCAGATACAATCTGTCCTACACTTTATTTCCCTATGTGATGATTGATTCGCAGGTATACTCTCCGTTCATATATTGTGCTTTTATCCTATAGATCCTAATCAGGGAAAACAAATAGTGACTTTTAGAGTCTCTGTGACTCTGTTTCCCCTTAGGCCTGTGTGTCGTCTCCTGCCTTCTACCATCTCGTACACTTTCATATCTCACTCCCTGTGGAGTTACTTGTCCCTATGAAGTCGTTCCCCTTTTTCCTCCTCCTCATCCCTCCCACTTGTTTACATCAAACAGGAGAACCTCGAGGGCCTTAGCTTTTTTTAAGTTCCCCATAGTGGGGCGACATTTCACTGCCAACAGGAGAAAACGTTCTCTGTGTTGACGTGACAAATTGGCAGGAACACTTTTTCTTCTCCGTTCCTTAAGCGAGGAGTAAGGATCACTCATTCATGGCCGCTTTGAGTCCGTTAAACCAATCGTGGTTTACTTTGAAAGCAGCTCAAAGATATACATTTCTGGTGAAGGATTTGTGTTTCTTAAGCTTTTTTTTATGATTCAATTCCAGTTTATTCAGCACATTTTTTTAAGCAACAAATAGATGACAGGAGCCAACGCCATCGCTAATATTGTAAGGTCTCCAGTTTGAGAGACAGTTAGGGATGTGACATTTTTGAGAACGTGTGGTGCGCAGACCTTTTAAGGCGCAAGGTGCTCAAAGTGTCTCAGTAATAGCAAGTGTGGGGAGATAATTGACTCCACTAAGGGCATCTAAAAAGCACTCTGAGATGAGAGCTGTATTTAAGGAAACTTTTATTATCTACTTTTAAATGCCAAACCATGTACCGCTTTTGCCTGTGGGGGGAAGAATGTTTCTTAAATGCCAACATTAAGTGCAGAATATTACCAGATCATTGCGACTGAGTTTCAGCTGCTGGCAGAGATAGTGGGCGGTCAGCCCCTCTTCCTGACAAGCAGCTACAAAGAGCAGTACAGGAAGTGATTTGTCAGAGCTCCCTGCAGCCACGGCACTTATCTGAGAAGAAGATGTACGATCACGATCAAGGAACCAGCACCGAGTGTCTTACAGTATGTGATGCAGCTGACCACAGCTCTGGTTCATTCACTCAAAGATTTCTAAGCTTTACTCTAGATTAATTATAAGATGGTGAGTGTAATTTGTAATATTATGTAAAGTTTTTTTTTTTCTTTTTTTTCTAAAATGGAAAGAAAGATCTCAAACATATATCTGTGAATCGTGAAGGCAAGAGTCTAAATATATACGATCCAGACTGCTACAGTTAAAGGTGGAGCAATAAGTCACGAGGAGAAGCAAGACACAATAAATCATGCAAATGTATCAGCCCACCAGTTGTGGAAGACATGTATATATACATATGTATATATACATATACATATGTGTATATACACACACACACACACACACACACGTCTTTACTGTACTATAAGACGTAGACGCAGCTCTGAAGTTCAGATGTCGTAACTGCTTGAGCTCCACGCCTTCAGAAATCCACAACTTAATCAGTTGTCTTATCCTGCTTTTCCCGTTGATCAGACCCGGTTTTCAACAGCGTATCTTCCAAATCCAGATGCTGACAACAACGTGGTCTCTACGGGCTGAAAGAGAAAGAATGTATTTGTTGCTAAAGCCAATTTTGAAGTACAGTTAGTGTCTCTAATCTCAGCCTGCTTGAGGAAAAAATTCTCAGTGTCCTTGAAGAAGAAAGAAAATAAAAACTAGGCTCCATGGCTCAATACTCATTAGTATATACCTGACACATCAAAGTACAACAAGGTGGCAGTGTTATTAGCAAGTTAAATTGTGCATGTTTACATTAGAGTGAAGTATGTTAAGTGTTAATTAGAGCTGAAACTATTTTGATAATTGATTACTCGGTTTGAAGCGATTTCGGATTGTTTTAGCTTCTTAAATGTGAATATTTCCTGGTTTCTTTGCTCCAGATAACAAAGAAATCATTCAACGTGAATCATTTTGGTCTGTGGACAAAACAAGACATTCAAGAACATCATCATTTCCAGGTTTGACAAACAATGATCAACGTTTTTAACATCTTATGGACCAAACGGTTACTTGCTTAATCGAGCAGATTAATCAATTATGAAAATAATCGTTAGTTGCAGCTCTAGTATAAGATGACTTTCCTGTACTGTATGAGCAGCATTTTAAACAAAAATGATCTAAATCTTAAATTTTTACATCCATCAGACAAATCACAATCATCTACAGACATTTTTCCAAATAAGTCTTTGTCTAAGGTGATAACAGCAACAATAAAACACAAAGTGTGTATAATAGTGTTGCCATACATCAAGCTTGTCGCCTAACTTTGTGGCGTGGAGACATCAAACAACATTTTGTAACTCTCATTTAATTTGTGTACAGAACAAAATGCAAATGTGCCACAATGTTCTTTTACAATAGTTCTGCCAGCATCGTTTTGTTACCGTGGGTGTTTTTCTTCTTTTTGTCTCACTGCAGCAAAAGGTCACAGCAAATGGGATTCCGTGTGAGAGGTTGTGATTAATAACAAAATATGTATTTGATGACGCTTTGTGTGCCTACTGATTTGTGTTGTCGAGCTGTTTGTACAACAGTGGAAATTACAGAGGAAGCCGCTGGTTTACAGAAAAATGCAGAAGCGCAGTATCGTTGCCCGCCGCACACATTTGCGTTGTGCAGAGAGGCAATAAAAGGCTTTATTGGACAAGCCTGAGTTCATTATAGACGCTGTGTTTCTCTCAGCCTGCTCAACTTAGATAAACCTTGCGCTGACCAAGGCCACATCCCTCCCGCTGTCGCCCCCGGCCCTAGCAGAATTGATTTCAGTACTAAAGTGACAGTCTTTCCATAATATATGGATGGCCTTTAATTCAAGCCTGTTACCGTGCCAAGGGGCGCTTGTTTAAGGCTTTATTTACACCCTTGCAGCGCTGCCTAGCACGCTGGGGCTCCATGGTGAATCACACCAGAAGATTTGGATAAAAGGTTTGAAATGCCAAAAGCTCTTAAAGTTGCTCAGGCAGTGTTTAGAGTACTCGACTGTAAACTTGTGTGGGATGCGCTTCTTTCGCTGCACTCCGACTTGTCATCAAAAGGACTGCAACTGTGGGAATTCCTGTCCATCAAACAGTTTCTAAATTCTGTCATGACCTCTGAGTATTCAGCTCTGCTCGTGTGTGTATAGTTACAGTCTATACAGCCTAATTTAAACTCTCGCAACTGTGATTAACACACATGGATCAAATATTTCTGTACATATTATTTGTTTATAGTGTAGTCAGAATTGTTTTCAAGATTTCAGATATTTACTGCGCTATAGAAAATCATCCTCAACGTCGCCACAAGAGGTAGCACTAAACACAAAGACGGGTGTCTGTAAAGGTAGTAGTGTGGCATAAGTTTTTGCAATTTGTCGATGGTTTGTCGACGCTATTGTTCATTTTAAATTCATTCCCAACTCAGAGAGGAAAAAGGAAGAATTACCTTACAATCTGGGCCATCAATCAGAAGCCTCATCACTTGACCTGTGAAAGAATGTAATTAAGTTAGCCTAATTAAGTTAATGAAGTGCCACACTTGGCTGACTTTACTATGTAGAGTAAATTGAAATAAAAATAGGCGTCATTACTCATCACATGGCGTGGTATTTAGAGCGTGGCGCAGGGAATGAATGCAATGGTCACTCGTCATCCAGTGGGTGTCTATCTTGGTGGAAAACTGTTGACCTTTAGCCTGGTTTTATTTCTTCATTCCTCAGTCGTCGGATTGTTTTAATCAGTATCATTGGTGCATTCATGGAATGAAGACAAATCCCTCAGTGTGATTTGAATTTTGTCTCTCTCTCTCTCTCTCGTGTTTTCATGTGTAATCTTAATGCCATGTGGGGAACACAATCGATAAACCCCGCAGTTGCACTTGCTCGTTTACTCAAGCGTATGAGGTGCTTATAACACAGTGACCTCCTCGCTGATGGCTGTCTTTAAGATGTGGGCAAAGTTTAACTACAGTTTAATGTGATTTAAAGGCGAGCGGGGGGCAACTAAATTAGCCTGCAGGGAGCTCGGGACATGGTCAGTGGTGGCCAGGCAGGACGCCAAAGATGAAGGAGAAATCAATAGCGGGGAGTCAACTCAATCACTTTAACTAGGCACTACAGACGCCCACACCCCTCTCCGGGGCCAATTTGTGGAGGGAAAAAAAGAGTGTGTAAATGCTGCTCAGGTCCCCAGTGGCCCCCGACAGTGCATTTCTCTGGACCATTCTAATAACCTTCTTAGTGGACAGTGTATACGAGGCCACTTTAGGAACCCTCCATTTTTTTATGGTTATAAACAGCATAGCAGACACAGCATCAGCCTTCATTAGAATAATATTCTTAGACATCCATGGCTCCTGCTGTGTGGGCAGCATGCATTCTATATTTGAATGATGCTTAGAAACACAATATCCTGATGCCTTCCTCACGACTGACTTTTATATGTATTTAGTATTTATTATTGCGATTATAATCATTTCACTGAGTGGCCATTAGAAATGTGCTCTCTCGTAGTGGCTGGTAAGGATATCACTTTTTTTAATCAGTGCCTTAGAGAGATAAGTGAATCATTGATGATGGAACAAGTGTAGGCATTTGTCATTTGCATAAAGGGGGGTATTTGTCACATCTGTGGAACTTAATTGCTTAAATAAAACAATAGGTTCCACGCACCAACTGGCCCTGATAGAGACTACTTTCATTCAAACCAGTGCGTTGACTTTGGCACAATTATTTCTCTCTTCTTTGTGGCCACAGCTGTGTTTTTTTTTGTCTCTTCCTTTTTCATGTTGAATTAATTGATAGAAAATTTGACCAGTAAATGGTTAGAAAAATCTCAGTGCTAATTACGCCAATTGGCTTTTACAGCACTGGTCCAGGCAAAAATGTTCAGTCCCATTCAAATATTTCCATTAAAATGACTGACGCAAACTTTGCGTCGCAGGATTCATTTGATTTGCTTCGCCCCAACACAACTGACGCATCAACTTTTTTTTATCAGTGTCATTATATGAAAACTGCTTCTCGAAAACTGTGAACATAAGATGTCATTCGACGACTTAAAAAAATACTGGTTTGTATTCAGAATACATAACTCTGGCGTTTTTGTTTTTTTACTAATTAAAGCACATTAAATGCCATAATGTTAAGACATAATGCAAACTTACTGTAAACAAATGTTCTTTCTGTACAAACATCACAATACCAACAAGTGGACGTCGCCCAACCCAGCTCATAGACACAGAAGAAAACTTGTTAAAAGACTATGCGGTAACAATATTGTATTTAATCCTCACACCACAGTCATTGCTGTTTTCATGTGTTAATATTTCAGTTGTTTGCTGATTGCAAAGTATCGTTGCACTTCATCCCATCTGGCTCCCACATAGATGAAGGTTTACCACCATGTGGAAACTGTTGGCTTGCTCCTGGTTGTAAAATGTGATGTTGATCAGAGGTTGGCAGGGCGCTTCCTGTTCCAATGTATTTGAGGGTAACATCATTCTGTTGATTGCTTAAAACATCAGTGTGCCCAGGCTTAAAGCTCCGCAGACCTCCGCTTATATTTATTCCTTTCAGATGTGGGCTCATAGGGAGTAAGGGGAGTAGCCCAGGAAGGTATAGGTCCGTGGTAGGAGTAGGAAGTCCAGGACAATGGTAAAATAGTGATGGATCATCATTGAGAAGTTCAACTCTTGTCCTTTCCTCCAGAGTGATCATCACTCCATCCAGGATCTGCAACTGGGACAGATGAAATACTACTTCTGGTCTGTAGAAAGAATTATGTGTGACAGGGTTGCCAACTACTGAGAGTTCAGTCAGATAATGAAGGACTTTTAGCTTCTCAAGCTCCAAAAGGGTTTGCAGCTTGTTAATGCCAAGAAACAGCTTGCGTAGCTTTGTCAGTGGATTGAGATAGTTGAGCTCCCGGATCCTGTTCCCTACTAAGTGCAGTTCTTCTAGGACATTCTGGGCTATGAAAGAGTTTTTAGACAGAGCTTTGATGTGGTTCCTGTCTAACACAAGCTCTTTGAGTTGTCGAAGCCCCTGCAATCCTTCCACATGGTTGATCTTATTATCTTGAAGGTAAAGCACTTTGAGATTGGTGAGCCTGCTGAGCTCTAGATGGGTCAAACAGGAGATTCCATTGTGACCCAAATGCAGAACCTCCAAGCTGCTCATCAGTGGCTCCAGGCAAACTACAGGCACAGTTTCCTTGTTGCTGTGTTGACCATAACCGCTGGAGTGAACATTGCCATAGAGGCTGTGTTTTTTGGTCAGATGAGCCTGAGTTTTTTGTCTGGGCAGAATGGACTCTATGTGGTTGTAGTTCAGATAAAGAACTTTGATGTTTGGCAAGTAAATCAGACCGGAGAAAGAGGTGAGGTTGTTGTGATCTAAACTAATAGTGTGTAAACTTCTGAATTGGTCTGCTGGAGACAGATCTGCACTCCTTATGGAGCAGGATTTAAGGGAGAGGTAAGTGATGGCTGTGAAGTTGGAATGATCTAGCTTCTCTGCAACCATGTTAGAGGTTAGTCTTCCTCCAAACATATCCTGAGCACTTTCACACTCAGTTTCTTTGACTGCAGTCCCATCTAGTGCTTCCAGGGAGGGCAGGTGGAACACCACATAAAAACGATAGTTTTCTTGTTTCTCCACAAGAGGATTCCCATAAAAATCCAAAATAATGAGGTTTGTCAAAGCCTTCAGATAGAAAATATCTCGTGATGTCGAAATCTGGTTGCTGCCAATGTAGAGTTCTCGAAGAGAATTGACCCTTTGGATGCCATGCAGGGAAGTGATAAAGTTGTTCTCCACAGACAGAAAGGAAAGGTTGGTCAGTTGTTCAAGGACCAACGATTCCAGACTAGAGAGTTGATTCCTATCTACACTCAGTTTACTTAGGCTCTGCAGTTTTGATAGACCATTGAGTGTGCTGATGCTGTTGTTATTGAGGGAAAGTTCCTCCAATCCCAGGCAGTCCTCTAGTCCCTCCAAATTAGATATGTCATTGTTATTAAAGGATGCCCAGCGCAGGTTCACCAGCTGATTTAGGTCAATCAGCTTAGAAATCCCCTGGCTATCAAGGTTTAGGACTGTGATTTTAGAGGCCCAGTCTGGCTCTAGCTCGTGGCTGTACCCCCAGGGAGCTGGACTGATAAGAAGAAGGAGCTGAGCTGTCGTTAGCATACAGAGACTTCGGGGCCGATCACCATCGGTGCGA
The DNA here is from genome assembly GCF_958295425.1 of Solea solea. Lineage (NCBI taxonomy): Eukaryota > Metazoa > Chordata > Actinopteri > Pleuronectiformes > Soleidae > Solea > Solea solea. The sequence goes on along the minus strand of NC_081153.1, from coordinate 5,634,901 downwards.
GAGTGAGCCAGAAGAGAGGCCTGGTTCATTTTGGACCAAGCAGCCATGTCAACAGCAGCAGCAGCCTCCCCCTCTGTTACCATCATGTCATCCAGATGTGTGAGAGTTGTTAGATGTCCCAATATGGTCATTCTGACTGCCTCTTGTCTGTGCCAGGGGTTATATCTGGTGTCAAGCTTCAAAAGTGCAGGTGTTTGTATTCTTAGTACTTCTGCATCTGCTCTGGCTTTGGTCAACTTGTTCCAGCGCACATCAAGCTGTTTGAGCCGTTTCAACCCTCTGAGCCCCTCAAGGGTCACTAAGTGGTTAAAGCTCACATCCAAAATCTCGAGTTTGGGCATGAGAGAAATGTCATCCAGGTGTGTGAACTCATTGAAACTGATGGTAAGATGCCGCAGAGCCTTTAGGCTGGAAATCTTAATCTTGTTCAGACTGTTCCCATAAAGGTTCAGTACGGTGATCTGACTAAGGACACTGGCCCTGGCAACATTAGTCAGAATTTTGTCTTCCAAGCTCAACAACTTGGGTTCCATACTGAGGACATGCTCATCTATAGTTAAGTTTTCGGAAGTTCCGCCTTTGTCTGTGTTATGTTCTTGGTTCTTTGTTAAGTACTGAAAATATACAATGTACTCAGGCAAGACTAACTCATGGTCAAAGACAAACCACTGTTTTTGAGTGGTTAAGCGATCAGAGGGTTTTTGTGAAACTGGCTTTTTGTGAAACTGGCGTCTCTCATCACTTATAGTTCTGTGCTTAGAGTCTACACTGTGATATACAGAGCAGACTGTGGGATGCCTGCTCCTGTCAGCAACATTTCTCTCTTGGACAGACATGCTGTGTCCCACAAACACTTTGGAAATAATGATTTGACCATGCCTGAAAGGGAGTGCATCCTCACTGTGCATAGAATCACATTGGCAGGCATTGCACAGAGTGTGTTCAATTCTGGGCTGGTCAGTCACAATCAAGCTGTTGGATAAAGCTATGGCACCCTCTTTCCCCAGGGCCTTATATTCTGCTGTTTTGAAGCCCTCCTCTAGAATACTCAAAATGTCTTCCTTCTCATTGTTTTTCTCAGGGTCAGCTATGTAGAACAAGTATTCTAACTGATGTCTGTGATTCTGTGAGAGGTCAACACTGTCGTCACTGGCGAGCAGGCTAAGAAGTTTGTCTTCAAAGCGAAGTCTCAATGCCCTGTTTACAATGCGGATAACTTTATCAATCTTAATGCCGGTGATGCTGTAAACCCTGTAGTCTGAAAGGGAAAAGCTGGAAAGTAGGAGATCACAACAGGAATTAAACCAAGGGTCAGTGGGGCAGCCCTCTTCCAATTGAATATTCCCAACACTTTCTAGCTCCATCACAAGAAACTGGAGTGTATAATCCATCATGGTTTTGGCTTGAGCCAAGTCCTGTTCATAAGAGGATTCAATTTCCTGAAGCCTTCTCATCCAGTCTGTCAATCTCTTCCTTAGTGCTTCCATCTTGTTCTGCATTGTTGGTTCCATGGCTGGTTCACCAACAGTGATATCAGATGAACCTTTCGCCAAGTTGTTTTTTCCATTTGGTTCATCCTCCGTCATGCAAGTGGACTTCTTTACACTATCCAGAACCTTGGGGAGCTCACATTCATAATTTTTGAGGGCATGACTAAGGATCCTGATATATTTTTCAGGCAACTGTAGAAGAGCTTTTTTCCTCTCCATCAGCTGCACCTGAGTCTCTGCCAAGTTTCTTCGAGCAATACGTGCACGCATGTTGTAGTACATCACTTTTTTCACCACTGTGGACTCCGCTGCTTCCTTGATTTGCATGCTTGAGACGTCATAGGTGTCAAGGAGCTGGAGGTCTGGCATGTGATAAATAACATGTGTGGCATAGTTAGACAGAAGACACACTGGGTTTGATGTTGAAGTGAGGTCATTTAATGTTAGTACTTTAAGGTGGGGCAAGCAGGCCAACTGGGTAAGGTCCTTAAAGGAGCTGATCTTGTTCCCAGACAGATTGAGATTCTCAAGGCTGACATTAAGATCGAGGCTATGTCCAATCTTTTCAATACTGTTGTCAGCAAGGTTTAGTTCTTTGAGGTTTTGAAGTGTGCTTAAGCCCTGTATGTGACGCATGCGGTTATTGTTGAGCCACAGAACTTCTAGGTCGATCAGCGACTCTAAATTGTTAATTTCACCAATTTGATTATCGTAAAGGTAGAGTTTCTCCAGTTTTTCACATTTCTCTAATCCAGATATGCTTGTCAGACAGCACTGTGCGACCCAGAGCTCCTGGAGCAGAGGACAGCAGTCAAGTCCTTCAATGCGCATAATCTTCTGGCCCACTATGGTGAGCTGACAGAGGTTTGGAAAGAAAGACAAGCCAACCATGCGGGGGAAACCAGACAAGAAGATCTCCAGGGAGCTGATGTCAGGTCCTTCTAGTTCAATGTATTCATGAGACACTCCATTGACCATACACAGTTCTTTGACCGTGTCCTCGTCACTCCAGTGCTCTTCTTTGATTGTTGGTTCTTGGTGTTTTATGGCACTTGGTATCTGTAATATGTCATCACCATCTTCTTCCGTTGTCTTTGCTTCTTCTTCTCCTCCAGAATATCCATAATCTTTGATGTTGAAGTGTTCAACTTGTTGTATCCAGCAGTGTTCTTGTTTCTCGTCTGTCATGGTGTCTTGTGCTAAAATACACTGCAGATGGGGTGAAATAGCTGCTTGATACTACAGAACACAACATCTGTAATGTTGCATTGCTGGAGTTTCCTCTCTTTCTTTTCTTTCCTATCCTTTTCTCTGATGTTGTATGGCAGTTGGTATCTGTATCATTGCGTTGCTGCCTCCCTTTCTCTTTCTTTTGCACACCTAAACTCCCTTTCCATCCGTGGTTTGTCAGACAGAAACTTTTATTGAATCATTTGGTTTAATGTCAACACATGACAAACAATTGCCTAGGACATCAAGTGATTTGAGAGTTGCAGTCTTTTATGGGAACCTTGATGGTAAGACTATGTCATGATAGAATGCCTTTGAACTGCCATAAATTCCAAGGTAATACAGGAAGGTCAGTAATCCTCCTCAACTACCAAACAGTTGCTAATGCAACCAGAGAGAACGTGTTTAGGTTAGGATGACAAATCAAAAGTTGAGGACAACATTTCAGGATGAACTCTCTCGTACTCAGAAAGTGTCTGGACTGGTGTGCAATGGCTTTCTACGCAATTTAGAGTAACCATACAGAATGAATATGCGGGCACAGATCAAAGGCAGTTGATGTCCAGACTCTTGGACATATCAAATGATATGCACCAATCAGCAGGCACAGTATGTAAGCGTACTATCTTTGTGCTTAACCCCTTACTTTTTATATTTTTAGGACAGCACATGTACCAGCTGTGAATTTTTTTAAAAAACACAGCAACTCACATCATCTAACTTGCTTCAGTGAGACAACACATAGCAGAATTTGCTACATTTTGCAGCGCTCTCATTACACCGACACCAGCGAAACTTCAAATTATTTGTGGAATTAACAGTCAGAGCTGAAATGACCTGCAGCAGATGATGTTTGCCATAGAAAACAGCCTGAGATGGCTTAAAACATGAGAAGCCTGCTAATGCCATCTGAATGATGTGTGCAGTGCTCTATGCAAATAAGAATGAACAAGGGGAAATTGGGAAGAAAAAGGGGTTCAATAAGAGATTAATTCATGCCGGTGCTTAGGGAAAAAAGGGGGGGGATCCTTGTACTAGTGGAACCAAACCTGCTCCACAGGGCATAACAGTCCATCATCATCAAGTGATGCTTTTCATTAGCCAAGTAGAATACCAAGTAGAATAGTTTTTTTTAGCATGAAGCACCTCTCTAATTTAGCATTTTTATCAGTAGAACTTATTTTCATACTTTTTTTTTCCTTTATTATTTTTTTATTTTTTTTAATCATGCAATTTTATTGTTTTTTATAAAGCACACGATACACATAACACAAAAGTGCATCAATTGAACCGCCATTTCATCCATAAATTAAAAGGAAAACATATTTCGGTGGTAATACATTGACAACAGCAGTGATCGTCATTGTCGTTATAGTTCCAGTAATCTTAGCACCATTATAAAGCTTGATTGACAACATTGTTGTGTTGCTAGTTGTTAAGGATAGGTGTATCTGTGTTGTTTTGCTCATACATGCATATGTCAAGCCCCTCAGTGATTGTGCAGACTCGGTTACATTTAACAAAACGCTGGAGTGCAGGGCTACGTCTCATCGCGGCGATAAATCACACTAATGGGGATGGGCAGAAAGCCTCTTGATCATAACAGAAAGGCTTCATAAAACTACATTGCGCTGAAGTCTCCATTCCTCTGCTACCAGCTCTGCTTTTTTCTTATTATTGCTTCTGTACATGTACTGTATCTCAATGCTGTGTGCTGCAGACCTGCCATCACTGCTCTGGCTCATTACAGGAGCCACTGCTCGGATGATTTGCCATCGCTCCACACGTAAGAGGTCCATTGAGGTTTCAAACCCAGCTGGCATTAGCTGCTTTCTTCCGTCTTTTTCCTGCATTGTAATTATAGTCAGTTTCACGTCAGAGTTTATTTATATAGCTAAGTTAAATACAGCCATAGTTGGCCAAAGTGCTGAAAAACTGGAAACAGAAAATGCAATAAAAACAACATTAACATCATAAATATTAAGGAATTAAAGAAAGACTGTCAAATTGAAAGTCTGTGTGTAGATGTGGGTCTTTAGCAATGATTTAAATGTGTCTTTGATCTTTGTGGCGTGGATATGAAAGGGTGAGCCTTTCCAGAGATTAAGGGCTGTCACTGCAAAGGCCAAATAATACAAGGGTAATATTTTTATATTTCAAATGTTTTAGTTTTTTTAAAATACAATATTTAATACATGTATACTGTATTTACTGGAAAACTTTGTTGTCAGGTAATTATGCTGCTTCTTTGATTATTTGGCTGTGCAGTGTTTTTGTTTTTTTTCTTCTAATGACAAGAAAGCTCTTCTACTACTACTATTGCTGCTGCTATATAAAATAAGAAATATTGAAATGAATCCTGAATTTTGACAGGAGCAAATGTAGAGAATGTCAAGTGTCCCCAGCTTTAATGTGGACACTTTGTCGGCAGACTTTGACCAATCACAGGGCAGTTCAGAGAGAGAGGGTATCATCCTATTGGCTGTTCCACTTTCTACATACACGTCCCTTCAGTGGAAAAGGTCACTAAAGCAAGCGTCTAAAAGAGAGTCAAAGAAATAATGTGTCATTATAGACCGAGAGCTGGCCTCAGGTCATCTGTTGCACATGACACGTGTGCATCTCTACGTGCTTATCTGGTGGGAGGGGCTGAGAAAAGAAACATGTTAGGCCTGGGTCACACTGTGGCTGTGTTTCCATTCGTACTAAAAATGAAGGTCTGTCGCAGTCTAGCGCTCTGCATATCAGCAGGATTTCACCCCCATTTATATGTCTGTGTATTTGTCTGGATACTGGCGGACCCCCTGATCAAGTGACAATATTGTTACCGTCTCTTTTAACCAAAAAAGCAACAAGTGGACTGAAAAGCAGTGTCTTGTGTTGCAGTGCTTGTGTTTGTCCGCAAATGGTCTCATGGGCAGATGATGACATCCACCTCACCCAGACCCTAACGGACCTGTGCAGACGTGGAAAGTATGACGCAGGGCTTTAGTAGTGAATTGCCTGTAGATGAACCTCAAGCACCATTGGCCACTGCAGCTTTAAGATTCTCTGCATTTAGTTCGAAGTCTCGCATCCGTTCTTTTCATTATATGTGTGGACGTTTTTTTGGATGTTTTTTTCCTGTCTGTGAGATGTGTGCGCTCAGCTCTGCTTCACAAATAACACAGAGATACACACTCCACAGCGTCGGAACACTGAGACCTGTTTATGATTCTCTGCTTTGTTCTAAACGCTTCAAATTGGAAAGAGAGAGAAAGCAGCTTTCCTCTGCCTGACTGTATATCCTCTGGTTGGAGCCCTGTGTAGTTATCGAGGCAATAAAAAGAAAAACCTGCTTGTGCATTTTACTTCTGATTAAATTAGGCAATGCCTGGTAAGTTCACCTCGGTATCAGTCATGCCTCACTAAAATGGAAATATGCTTCCTGGGAAGAAGAAGAAGAAAGAAAAAAGATTGGACATTAAAGAATGCCCTTTGTAATAAATGAAATGGCGAATTGCAAATATGCACCATCATGAAATTTAATTGTGTTCTGTGGTGACTGGTTTGTGGCTGCTAAGGAGCAGAAAGTGCAGGAGCAGCGCTGTGGGCAGAGGTGGTTAAATGTAGCGAGTAACGTACTGCCAGGACAGGCTAATGAAGCCACTGTTTATGACCCACTGCTACTCTGTCATCTCTTGAATGGCAAAAGGATACTAAAGCACACACACACTCAGACTTATGGTGAGTGGATGAATCAAACCAAATATACTTTAAAGAGGCAACAGTGGTTCCTTGCAGTCCAGTAAGGATGCATGTATTTTTTTTCCTTTGTGCCAGTGTTATATTGTATCGTAATAGGCTGTTCTGTAATAATGCGTTTCCTTCATGCTGTCAATCGAGTCGTAGCATTTCCACTAAAAACCCATGTCAGTGTCAAAGAGAATAACATAGTGACATCCAGGCTAAAGGGGAACTGATATAAGCCAGCCCGTGTGTGCTTCAGGTTTTCTCTGGGTTCTCCGGGTTCAGTCCACAACATTGGGGTTCAATTCCAGGCTCCGTAAGTCTACATGCCGATGTGTCCTTGGGCAAGACACTTAACCCCACATTGCTCCTGACGGCTATGAAAGATAATGTGATGATAATTTGCTGCTCAAAGTTTGAGTGAATGGGTGAATGGCAAAAGTGTAGTGTAGTGACTGCTAAATTCCGAATAACAACCCCCCCACACACACACACTATCTGTGCAATATTTAACTGTTATTTTTTTCATATTGTTTGCTTACAGATTACTTTCCTGTTTTTTGCACTACTTTTATATATATTTATATACATACACACTTATTTATTTATTTTGTTTTCTTAAGTCATAGTATACAGTAATCTACCTCAAAATTCAATGCTGTGTTGTTGGTTTTTATCCGGTTGCCAGGCAACAAATTCCCTTGCCAGTTTTCACTGCTGTGTTTTCTGTGCAATGACAATAAAAGGAAGTCTAAGTCTCTAAGTCTAAAGCACATTGGTCATTTTGACAGGTCACAATAGGAAAACACAAGTATGATGGTCCTAATTTGCACAAACTGAACAGAGCCATCTTTAACGTGACCAGTGACTTTGCTAAAACATATCAAAATGGCTGCCGTGTAAAGGACACATTGCACGGCAGAACCTTGCTGTCATGTTTGCTCCTTGCCTCTGTCCAAGTCTGGTTTTAATTGTTTGGTCCATCTCAACTCGGATTAGCCCTCATAGTGTTAGCTCACAATTATGCTCGTTGGCTTCACTAACCCTCGCTTGTTTGCGTTGCTCTGTGCACAGTGCGGCTGCTGGTGTGTGTGTGTGTGTGTGTGTGTGTGTGTGTGTGAGTTTGCAAGAGCGGTGAATCCATCATAGGTGAGAGGTTACAATGAAGCAGACACACTCATAAATAAATACAGTGGAAGCAGAAAACAGGATAAGAGAACCAGTCACACTAATTAACTGCTAATTCCTTTGAGGACTTTAAAGGCTTGATAAAGGATGGCAGAGCTCATTAAAGTAAACACAGGGTTGCACATTATTCCTTCAGTGTGGAATTTTTTAATCTGAGTGTGGGTTGATTGCATTTATGTGTGTGTCTCCTTGTATTTGTAACCTCTTTAGGACCCTTTTTCAGGCATAAACACTGACCTTGTTGGGAGCAGAAGTCCTCATGGAGACCATTTCTGAGGAAGTTTAGGGCTAAGATTTGAATTGCGGTTAGGGTTAGGGTTAAGCATTATTTGGGTTGGGGTTATGAGATTGGGTAACGCTTTGTTTAGGCAGTGTTCCAAGAAGACTAGCTGTGTAAACCTGTGTGTGTGCGTGTGTGTTGTAGCTGCATTGTTGTCGGTTGTCACCGAGGGCTCAGTCTCAGCTCTTCCCTCTCGCTCTGCATCTCATGACAGAGAGGATGCTCAGCTCCTGCCCTTTAAAATGGCGACGTCGGTTCCCAAAGAAAAAATGTGGCATTTCCTTATCTTATTTGTATACGTTGGTGCCAGAGGGGGCCCCACATGCAAGCCTATGGAAAGCAAGTGGAGGGGGAAAATAAACCCACTTGCAATCCGCCCTCCTCCCGTCACCTCTTCTCTCGTTTCCCCCCCAGGGGGAATTGATGGAGACATCCCACAATGCCAGAGCTCATCTGCCTGTCGGTGGGTGAGCGTCTGCCTCTCCACTCCACTCCACTCCACTCTTGCGGTGGCCAATAATGCAAAACACGTATCCACACCACAGCATCTGGTGTCCACGGTAAGAGGACACGTGTCCTCGTACTACTGTTTCTTTCACCCGTGCACAAGCCACTTTATTAGGTGTCCTGTGTACCTAATAAAGTGGCCGTGTTGTGTATTCAGAGATGAATCTTCTTCAAATTTCGCATTTCACACGATTAGATCAGATCAGCTTGGGTTGAATTCCTGCTCCGGGAAATGGTTATCACTACCCTTATTTCCTGATATCACATTTTAATCAATGCCATTGTTCTCAAAGTGGTTGGAATTACCTTTTAATTGCTTTGTAGTTTATTCCAGTGCAGCTGAATGATACTACAACACATGAGGGAGCTGCTTTAAAGAATTAAAACCTTGACTGTCTGATCTATGCTCTCCAACAGCAATTACACCGCGGCCCGAATAACTCCTCTGACACTCCCCAGGTGAACTTTGCATTTCAAATATGATTAACAGCAGCCGCCTCCATCTGCCCGACACTTGAAATTGCATGCTGCACAACCCGGGTATCTGCAGACTCACTCCACGAGCCTGACTCTTAAGAGCAGATAAATGAGGAGGAGGCTCTAACTGAAGGCAATCTGCAGATGTACTATCACTTTGCCGCGCGGGTGCTTCATTGGAATTCAAAGAAACATGAAAACAGATGAAGATTGTAAGGGGGGGGGGGGGGGGGGGGGGTCGTGTCTGTCTCTGCTGCAGGCCTCGCACTGAAGGAGGCAGCTCTGCGGGCAGACAGACAGCAGGACAACAACACCAGCAGCAGCAGTCGAGCTACAGAGCGCTCAGAAGTGTCTGCCTCCCCCTCAGGCTCAGACTCGACTGATACGTGGCTGAGGGCTGAGTGAGGAGGATAAAGAGCACATGACAAATCCTGAGAAGGCCCTGAGAGGCCGGGAGGACTGTGTCACCCCTCTCCCCAGGGACACACCTCTAAATCAGAGCAGGAGGCACATACTCTGGCTTTATGAGATAGTTAGCATGCGCTAGCCCCTCCTCCCCTCTTGTTTCCTATTTAAGAGCTGACTGGTCCTCTGATAACGGATGGTGCCACAGGTAATTGGAAAATTGGCAGGCCTGTCAGGGAGATTTGGTGGATGGCATGAGTGTATACGACGGCGGAGTTCATGAGGTGTCACCCCACAGCGAGATTTATACATCAGTCCCCGTGGAGCGTCACCAGTAAGTATCCAGAGTTCAGGAAAAAGTAGCACATTTTTCTCCAGGGGAGGCTGCATATCAAGACTACTTCAGAAGCTCCGACAAGGTTCCTGTTGGTAAAGATATGATGGATGTGCCGCCCTTTGCATTACCCCCTAACCTTAATTCACTGTCCACACACACACACACACACACACACACACACCTTAACTGCTGCATGCTGCAAATAGTTCGCGCTCACCCTCCCTGCTCAATTATTTACATTAGAATCCTGAAAATAGAGCGGTTTAGCTCCAATTTATCCATATTTGCTGCTTTAATTCTACATCTGCTTTAAGGTTTATGTGACAGACACATGGAGGATCCGCTCAACTTACTTTTAAGTGTAAAAGTGTTGTGGTCTGTACATGCCAATAAGTGATTTTCCGATTTGGACCTGTCATGTTTTTGTTCTGCCTTGTATATTGAGACCGGGGTTTAGTGACCCGGTCTCAATACAAGGGCCTTTCTGCATGGAGTTTGCCTGTTCTCCCTGTGTGTGTGTGTGTGGGGGGGTTTTCTCTGGGTTCTCCAGTTTCCTCCCACCGTCCAAAAACATGCAGATTTTGGGGATTAGGCAAATTGGACCATGTGAGTGCATGGTTGTTTTGTCTCTATGTGCCGCAGCTAGGATTGGCACCAGCACCTCCCACGACCCTCATGGTGGAGGAGTGGTCGAAGATGCATTGATGGATGGTTGGATTTCAGTTGGTTCAGAATGTTCTCCAAATTCCTCTTACAGTGAAAAACATGCAGAGGTTAATGGACACTCATGTGAGAGTGAACGGTTGTTTGTCTCTGTACGGTGACACTGCGATGGACTGGAGACACGTCTCCTTTTTTGATGACAATGAAGTTTTTTTTGGATACTTGTTCAAATGACAACGTGACGATGAAAAACAACATATACTCTAAAAAGACATAAAGTGAACCTACCGGTCCAGTAGAAACAGAACCACCATGTCATCACCCTGCAGTTGTCTCCACTGTTCAAACACAGCACCGATGTTCACTCTGGTCTCTGATCCCTCTGCATCAGCCTTTTTCTTGGCAGTATAGGATTCTTTTTCCTTTTTTTATGTTGCTTTGCAGCATAGGCAGGTGTTACCAAAGCTCCTCTCTTTTGCTCTTGTCCACTCGCTCTCTGTGTTTGTGTGTCTTGATTTTTCTCTCTGAATTGACCTTCAATAGGTCAAACAGCCTGTAAACAGATGCTAGAGGAGACACAGAAGTCCAATTCTCTCTTAAATGACCTGATTGACATCATGCTGAAAGGTTATTATGGCTTTGTTGATCAATAACAGCAAATAATGTGATCAACCTCAGCTTTAAATGTATATATTTGTTGTAGTACACAGTGTCAGAGCAACAGCCACATTCTGTACTTTATTTAGCAGACAGAGCTCATGTGCTTATGTGCTCAGGTCTGTCTGAAAAAGTTGTGTATCCGTATATTTCAGTGTGTACACAAGGAACGAGTGCTGGAGTGGCCGCTGTGCTGAGTGGCAGAGAATTAGAATCCACCGTGTGCTCTCAGCTGGAGGACCGCGGACCCACGAGGTGTTGTGGGCCGTCGATCTTAACCTGGTAATCACACATTCTGATGTGTAGGTGTGTTTATTAACCTTTGGAGAGGGGATAATTGTATCTGTCAGAGTCGTTTAATCACCGCTGCTCCTCTCTCATCACTGTCACTGTCACTTTGTCCGCCCGCTCCTGACTTCACCCTCCGTGATTCCTGATCTGTGCCGGGGCGTCGGCTGGACTGTTAACCATCGCGTTATCACGGTCTTCTCTTTAAAAACGTTCTGTTTCACGCGCTGCAGGTGTCACTTATTGCATGTAACAGATTTTAATGCAAAATTTGGCAATCTAGCAGTGTGATCTTGGAACTGGACTTCAGTGGAACCACCAGAGGAGGCACGAAAAAGCCGAAAATGAAAAGAAATCTTAGTTAATGTCATGATATTCCAAGAAAATGTGCAGTAACACAAAAGTGAACACTGTTTTACCTGTGATTGCATTGGTGAGAAATGAAGTGTATTTCCATACTTCTTCAGTGACTTAATGCATGGTTTCTCAATCCTGTTCCTGAAGCCCGACAATGAGCCATTTATTTGAATCAGGTGTTTTTGAGCAGGGAAACATCTAAAACATGCAGGACACTGAGTCACCAAGGACCAGGATTGGGAAACTGTGATTCCCAAATGATATTCCGTCTGTTTCCACAAGGTGGCAGCAGCAGCAAGCATCTGTATAGTGGACTGGATGTGTGCTTGTTTGCAGAAGTATTGGAAGTTCTGAGGTTCATTGAATGCATCTCTTTTTTTGGAGTTTGTTTTTATCGAACTTGAAGCAACTTCATAGTGAGTGTGTGTGTGTCATTAAACAGCTGTTTTACTAAGTGATTTGACTTTGAGTGGAGTGTTATTTTTGGTTTTTACTTTAACCCTCTCTTATGGCCATCATGATAATCAATTCCGCCTGGATTCATTTTGATTTTAGCTGAAGCTGATGTCACAAACGCGTGACACGCTTGTGTCTCTTGTCTGTGTTTGGGCCGGTAACAGAAGGGTTAATACTTAATGATAATAAAATAATATTTTTTTTATTCCTGTATTCCTTTAATTGTTGTTGCACTTTTGCAGTTATTCTTAAATCAAAACTAGTTAAGTCATCGTCGTGGAAACAAATAAATGCACTATTGTCTATTGTTCTATTTTGTTGCTTTTTAGTCGGCTGACACCATGTTCACCTCTTAGTATTGTGCCATCTATTTTGAAGAGCATCCTTCTGAGATTAAAAAGCCAAAAATAGCTGCTACAGCTGTGCAGAAGCATCATGTCGTTTACTGCTTTATTATCGGTGTTGATAAAGGGCCACAAAAATCGAATTTTGCCTGCTGTGTGGATCTGTTAGGTTGATAGTGTGTTGTGTCCTCTATTTTCAGGAGGAGGAGGAGGTGCAGCAGCAGCAGCAGCAGCAGGAGGAGGAGGAGGAAGAGGAGGATGATTCTGTTAAAGAGGAACCAGCCGAGCAGGAGATTCCAAACGGCTCCCAAAGTTTGTAGACGGTCGACAGTTTAGTGTCCACTCCAGTTTATCTCAGCAGCCACAGGCGTAGTTTTTAGACAAACACTATTTTCAACAGGGACGTGTGTGTGTGTGTGTGTGTGTGCGCGCACAGAGCACAGATGTCTGTCCAGACACCTGATGTATTAATGACACTCTCCATGTTATCTATTTTCATACACTACAATGGTCACACAGAGATTCTTCAGTGTCCTGTTTACATGACGGAGCCGGCAGAGCGGGGACGGACGGACGGGGCCCACGGGATGAGCTTTACGCCATTTTGACACGCATCCCCACACGACAGGAGGATTTTATTTTTATATTTTCTCTATTATATCTTCTTACTCCGCCCCGCCCCATTTAAAAAAAATATCCATTTATTTTTCTCACGTTCCTATTTACACTCATGCCAAGTGTTTGTTGTGTTGGATGTTGAAAACTCCTCATGTTTGTGTTTCAGTGTCAGTATTTCAGTGCTACCAATAAAGTGTCATTGGATTTGTAGTAAACTGCTCCATGTTTATGAAATGTGTTCACTCAGAGATTATATATATTCTCTTCTTTGAAGTAAATTAGTTTTGGGGCCCATTGAACTTTGACCTGCCCTTGTGGCTTGTGGTCTGTGAATAATCATAAGCAGAGAGAGAGAGAGAGAGATAGAGGGATGTTAAAGGTCCAGTTTGTCATATTTAGGAGGCTTTATTGGCAGAAATGCATTAAAATGCTAGTATAACTTTATAATTGCTTCCAAATAGACGTATATGTAATCTTGTGGTTAGTTTTTCCCACAGAAATATGAAATTGGTACCAGTAAACAATATTTGCGTTCCAAAAATACCAAAATCATGGTAACCAGACTGTCAGGTGGCTTAGAATTCACATCAAACATAATACTCCCGACATTTCACATCCTTATATAAAGGATCATGTGATTAGAATGAGACTCTCGCCGCCCTCAGACTCTTTTGTTTTTCCCAGAAAAACACCCGGTTCTCAAGGCCCTGGTATACTCCCACGCACACCGTGGACCCTGGTATACGTCGCGCGTCAGGGTCCTGTAGTATCCCACTTCACCATCGGGTGGCGGTACAAGTCTGGACGCAGGGAACAGGACGCATTCCCACCAACGAAGAAGAAGAGAGCGACGCTACAGCTCCCTCAGACACGTCTGATGTGTGGGATGGAGGGGTGAGGGGTGACCCCCCCCACACACACACACACACACACACACACACACCCACCCTCTGCCGTGTGATTCTCAGATCTTCATATTCCATCAGCAGTCAGACCTGGGACATCAACGCTCGTGCATTCTGACATTAAAGCATCGAGGGGTGTAATTCCAATTTGTTTCAAAGGAACTATTAATTTGCCCATTTCAAGGCCAGACAGGAGGGAAGCCCTGTAAGACTGCCGAACCGTGAAAGACATTATCTGGAGAATTGATGATGGGAGGCGTCGGCGCCTGCAGACATTTGAGCCAGGCTCCCCGCGGTCGAGCTCCCAGCACGCCGCCTGAGAGCGATGTCATTAGGCGTACGATAACAGCGATGGGCACGCTGATGATAGAGTGGCCCGCTCTGCCACCCAGTGCCCCGCCAATCTCCCATTTACGCCCGTGGCATACTAAACAGCTCCTGGTGGTGGAAATAATATGCGGTGCTTAACAGGCGGCTTCTTCTGGCAACTAAGGGAACACGCTGCTGCCGTTGTGTGTGTGTGTGTGTGTGTCTCCACCACGTCCATGTCCACGGTCACTGGACACACGTTCTAACACAAGGGAACTTTAGCTTCACTGATTCACTTTAAGGTTCTTTTACAAACACAGTTCTGACACACATTCTCAGAAGTTACCAGGTAGGTAGTCGTCCCCCCCCCCCATAGTCAGACAGACAGACGGATGACCTAATTAGTCCCTGAGGGGAAATATGTGTGTTGTAGCAGCATCAAAACCTTTGAAAAGTACGCCAACAAAACACAATCGACACGATATGACAAGTTATACAAAAACACAAGAAAGTCTAGCAATAGAAAAGTTAAAAAGTGAAATGATTAGGGTTAGGGTTACCTTAACAATGCAGAGGGTTAGGGTTAGGGAGTCCTTAAAAGGAACGATAGCTCTTGTATGGTATCTTTGTGAGGACCAAAAATATGAAAAAAAACATTGAGAGTCAGGACATTTTGGCTGGTTCTCACGTTCTGCCATCCCTTAAAATTGCTTTTTAAGGGTCAAGACTTGGTTTTAAGACTTAGGTTAAGGGTTAACCCCCCGGTCCTCCTGCTCCAACACACCTGATTCAAAGCTGACCATTTGATTCAGGTGTGTTGGAGCAGGTGAAACTTCTAGAACATGCAGGACCATAAAACCATGCATTAGATTATTGAAGAAGTGTGTGAAATACACTTAATGTCTCCCCGGTGCAATCACAGGTAAAACATTATCCGGTTTTGTGTCTTCAATTTTGTCATGGATAATGTTTGTGCAAATGTTCTTGTTATGTCACGACTTGGACTAACATTTCTTTCCTTTATGATGATTCGTTTTTTTGTTTTTTATTTCTTTGGGAAAGGAGGGTAGGGAGCTGTTGGCTGATTCACCTGCTATCGGCTTGTTTTGTGCCTTTACTTGATGACAGTAAACTAGTCTGGTGGTTCCACTGAAGTCCAGTTACAAGACCTGCAGGGGTAATAATAATAAAAATAATCTCTCACCCCACATTTAACTGTTGTAAAAACCTCCTCCCTTACCCTCCCCTGGTCATCTGCTTCTTTTTTGTCGTCCCATCACAAACGTCTAAAGTAACACTACTGTTGCCTTGCTGTGAAGCAATTTGTGTTTCTCACGAGAGACCACCTGATTCTGAGGACTCTGGGTCAGCGTTCCTGATCTTGCCGGACCAACAGACAGTACGAGCCGTTTAACCAGCAACAATAACGCCATAACAACAACAACAATAATAATAATAATAATAATAATATGGCTCTAGCATGAACCTCTTTGATTTACACCAGCAGCACAGTAAGATTTTTGTGACATTTAGCACACGGTTTGACTAAATTCTCATTCTGTGATTCTTTGTTTTAATTGCTGAGGATAATTCCTCTGACCTTTACCAGTCTCTGCTTTATATGACCACTGTGTGTTCACTAGTGTGTGTGTGTGTGTGAGAGAGTGGGTTCTCTAGAGCCTTCATGTTTTGAAGCAGAAGGTCTATGGAAAGATTTACACCATACAGTGAATAACACTTAAAAAACATCCGTGTCTATGGGAAAACTCATCAGTGGTTGTTGACGACAGCGTCTGCTCTGGTACGTTAAAGACATCTCGAGTCCTCCATTTCTCGCAATCTGCATTCTCACCACTAGATGCCGCTAGTACGTACACACTGGACCTTTAAGTTGGTATTGACAAACTGGATCACTTCAACAGTAAAGTGAAGGTCTGCTCATAATCAGAGGCACAATATTGATCTGTAATCACTTGATGAATGAAAATGACACGTTCCCAGGTTTCATGTTGTGATAATGTGTTCATTTATCTCTTCAGACCACAGAGTTCCACGTGTCATATTCAAGTCGAGGTCACAGGTTTTCTTTGCTAATCAGGAGCTATTGGCTGCATCTGTGTTGTTCTGCACAGCTGAGAACAATCAGCCTGGCTGAGATGAGCTGCTCAGCTCGGTCTTTTTGTTGTTTTTGGTGGAAATGTGTGTAAAGTTTTCTTTAGTTCTCCCCCGATCACTTTGAGAGAATCACAGATTGTCTTCTGTGGGCACTTGTATTTCTTCCACCACCTTTGTAGAAACCAAACAGACATTCAAAGGGACATTCTTTAGCTTGAGCCCTTTTCAGTGTCATTGCAGTAATTTGTTAGCTTCCCAAAATGCGACCCCTAACTTTTAGGTGTCTGGGTAAACATAAAACCATGGATGGGAATTGGTCCCATAATGCTTCACTATGCACAGACTGTAAAAATCGAAATAAAAATTCATGTTTGGGCTGTTTCATTTCTCCTTTTTGGGGAGAACTATATTTGTTACACAGCTGGAGAATTATGTCTTTGAAATGACTCAGCACAAATGTGGTGTTAACAGCTTCATACGTTCATAAATGGTCTATTGGTGTCAGTTGATACTCGAGTTTGTGATATCAGACTTTCATGTTTCATTAACAATTGTAACCGCGCTTTCAATCGTTTTAATCCAGACTAGACGATCCAGTCGAGACACAGGACCACACACACTTGGAGTTTAATCAAAGGGAGATCCCGGGGATTTGGGATCTCACAGAATCTCACGTGATTTAACGGGACTTCAGAACATAAACGGACGTGGAGGCGGAAAAGTGGATGAAATCATGGCTGAGACCTCGGCTTGTACAAGTTATGGTTCTGAACAAAAGTGTGCGACATTTGTCTCCCGTTCGACGCGCTCTCGTTGGTTATTGTGGGGTTCTGCTGGCGCCCTCAAATCAGAATCAGAATAGCCTTTATTGTCGTTATTTTGTGGACAACGAAATTTGGGTGCCACTCCCTTGGTGCAAAATACAAATATATAAATAACAATTTTAAAAGAGAAAGTAGAAATATTAACAATAAAATAAGAAATGAGAAATGTTGTTTACATTTTTTCCAGAAACTCCAGAAATGATTTGAAATCTAAGTCTAAAATGCGTCCGATGACGTTAAAGTTGTCCTGTAGTCACACTACAGGATCATTTGGGTATTTTGCTTCAGGCATTGATGTGATTAGCACCGTCTCCGTGGACCCAGAAGAACCTTGAAGTAAGGTGGCACTAATGTTTTGTGCACTGGATGAAAAGACCCATAAATGTAACGCACACAGCACCTCTGTTCCTTTTTTCTGATTAGACCAACAACCCATAATTCAGTGCGCTCCTGTACCGGCAGCTGTGACGGCAGCTCCAACAAGCTGCAATCAGAGCGTTCATGCAGACTGTGACATTTGTATTATTTTCACATTCATGTAAGTGCATTTTTCTCTCGATTATCAAAGACTTACATTCTGTCATTTTAACGGCATTAGTTTAATCCCGTATCCACTGCATGTGTAAAAAAATATATAATTTCATGAGCATGTTTCACTTGCTCATAATCCCCTTTTAATTCTGCAGATCATGTTTGATCAGAATCTAATTTATAATCCTTGATTTAAGCAATATTCAATTCCAGCTCAGACTGTGCAAGTAAACAGTCTGTGATATGAAGCCAAAGCTCTTTATTGACGTCTCGATTGCTTGATGGCTGAGGCGTGTTGGCATGTATTCACCGTTGATATGATTCAGGAGCCCTGAAATATTAAAAGGCTTTTCAACTCGTGACTTTTTCTTGAGTGAATCAGATGTTTCCAACTAGTCAGGCCAGGACTGCACCATGTAAGAAGTCCATGTCGCTTCATGTGACCTGTTTTGGCCACTGATAATCCGTGTGTCATTGAGTTAACTGAAAGTTTGACAACTACACCGTGTTACGGTGAAGTTATTGAATATTTTTTTAAATATCTTTTTCAGGTGTTGCACTTTGTAGACGGTCCCTTCACT
Source organism: Solea solea (assembly GCF_958295425.1). Lineage (NCBI taxonomy): Eukaryota > Metazoa > Chordata > Actinopteri > Pleuronectiformes > Soleidae > Solea > Solea solea. The sequence continues at coordinate 5,616,610 of NC_081153.1, read as the reverse complement.
CCGGTTGCTCCAGCTCCAGGAAGACGGCTCTTTCTCTTCGATGGAAACGAGGCTGTAGCGTGTTGTCTACGTTGCTATGATTCAAAATACCTCTCGCGTGTGTTTCAGCAATGTTTCGTTTGAATGATTTTGATCGCGGAGGTTCCAAATCGCTTTTTCAATTGTCAATAAAGGTTCCTTTTGAAAGCTCCCAGGCAATAAGCGTCAATGCTATCAAAGCTGAATTTGTGCTTGAGCAACTGTCGTTGATCTCCAACACATCAGGATGTTGGAAGAATCTCGTTGGAAGAATCTCTGAAGCGAAGGACGTGAATTTAAAGTCTTCTTGGGATTTGCTAACTTAGCTCTACATACACCCACTATTTTGCATGTTTGGGTATCTTCTTGTTGAGGTAGACCTTGTCCTTCAAAGTCCTGTCCTTTCAGAGGCAGACCTTCAGACGAAGGGTTATTGGATGCTTCCCAGAATAACATGTTTGCACTTTTTGGTCCAGTATCAAGTGATATTAACAGTTAACAATGGCGCGATGAATTGTCCCGTGTTTGCTTACTTGATGACATGTCAAGTTCTTGAAGGGGTGTCCCATTTCGTAAGGGTAGAATTTACTCACTGCAACTTTTAATTCGGTTCCTGTGGATACGTGTAGAATGGGAAATGGAATGGGGCCCAAGTGTTTGCTCAACTGTTGGGTTCTTTCTTTGTACGTACCGTCAGGGCTCGATATCACTGTGTGTATTTGGTGCTGCACAATTAAAACTAAATTAAAAACAAATTTGACTCTGATCCAGTACTTAGCTTAGTCATAAATGACCCAGACTGGCCTGGTCTTGTTTCTTGGTGTGTGTGTGTGTGTGTGTGTGTTTGGCCCTCTGAGCCAACACAAAGAGGAAAAGACACCTGGTGAGAGCCGTGTCCTTGGCACATGTCAAATTTACACCCACATAAAAAGGTAAATACCCTACAAGGCTGCACAGATACAAGCTACCGATTGTCCTTCCTATTACAGCTTTATGGAAGGTGTAATTCATACAGACATCACCCACCGGTGAGCCTTAACCGAAAATGGTCTCCCTCCTGAAAATTATCAGCCCATATACCTCCAAAATACCTCGAGCCTATAGAGCAGTGGATGAGATGATGGAGAATTATATGCCGCTGGTGTTATCTGTGGCCCGCAAGTGGAGCTTTCTTCTATCACTGCTCCTCTTTCATGGGGAAAAACACTGTGGTTTAGTGTGATGCGTTCCGCCTCATTCTTACCGTCAATGAAAGTGTTTAATCATACCTGTAAATCCAGCGGCTTGAGGAGCATCAGCTGTAAAATGTACTACATGCACACACTCGTGTTCTTTTGTGTCTGACTGATGAATGTCCAGCATGCGTGTGTGTGTGTGTGTGTGTGTGTGTGTGTGTGGAGGACAGAGGGTCAGACACACACTTTTCCTTCCCTGTGTCATAAAACAACCTCCTCAGGTTTAAGGACACACATATTGACTCCCTGTGTTAACTTGGTATTCTCTTCTATTATATTATTTACGGCTCTCCCCCATGCAGGACGCATGCCCGGTGGGTGAAGGAAGTTAAGTAAGGTAAAACACGGTGTGGAGGTGCCGGTTCTGGTGGAGATGGCCACATGTTGAGTGAATAAAAGTTGAGTCAAAGAAATAAACGTCTTGTTTATTCAAGTAAGAGTGAACACCCTGTATGCTGAGAAAACACCTCAACAAAATTGGTCACATGCATGTGTTGGTTTTCTGGACTTAAACGACGAAGCACGCGTGTCATACAGCTCACACAGAATTCACCTGCGAATCAGGAGCTGTTGTCCTCACCTGTGTTGTTCTCCACAGGTGAGGACAATCATGGCTGAGAGGAGATAAAAGGCAGGCTGAAGACTCTGCTCACTTGGTTCTTTGTTTCCAGAGGGTCGACACCTTCAGTTGGCTCGCTGTGTTTTACTTTTCGTTGATTCACTTTTGGTTTTGGGGTCCAGTTCTTTTGTTTGTGACTTTATCACTAAGTGTCTGTGGGCACTTTTATTTCTTCCTCCACCTTTTAGAAAACAACCAAACAGAAAACAACATACTGCAACCATAGCTGTGCATTATTGATGAGCTAAGTGTCAGTTTATTGGGGCTGGCTGCTTAAAGGCAGATTATGATGAGAAAATAAATAAATCCTTTAACCCTTTAACACCTTTTTTTGCTTATATTAACCATATAAGGGCTAGAACATTTTTTTTTTTTCTGGAATGACTTTCAATATCTGGCAGTTACTTAGAATTTACTGTTTAAAATACTTAAAATGAAGAAAAACAGTTTTATTCAAAGAAAACAGTAGCAGTTGTACATGAACACTAGATTTTGCATGTTAAATATGAAATATGGACAGTATAAAACATATTTAAAATAATAAAAAATAGAAACTATATGCAGGCATTTTTCCCAACTCTTTCCTCTCTGGTGACTAAGACTCTGATTGGCCGGCTTCCTGAAACAGTGCAAGTGAAATGACCATAATAACCACATATTGGCATTGATCTGCAACTTCTCTGCTTTCATTTTTCTGATAGCACAAACCGTTGCATAATTACGGTCATACGGTTCTCCCGCGAGACACTCGGTGTTAAAGGGTTAAAGAAGAAAACAAAGAAACAAGAGCGCACTCATGTGGCTCCAATGTGCACACGACTGGAAAAGTTTCAGCAAATGTATTTTGGTGACGCAAATCACATCATCTCCCCCTGACAGCAGGTCTTGATATGTTGTGGTGGTTGTTGTGTGGTTGTTGTGTGGTTGCTTCACGTCGTGCCCTCATGTTGGGGATAAAGCAGTAGGCATGGAGTGAGTGAGTAAAGACAGAACACAGGCAATGGTACAAAATCAGCAGTGAGTCACCAAACAGGAAAAACTGCATCATACACCAGAAAACACTGGCAAAAGGAAGAAACCTGCTGGAACACAATCAAAGGAAATGGACGCACTGGCAATTCCAAACCGTGTGTCCTTAGAAAGAGTCGTCTGATGTTTCCTTCTGTGAGCTCTTTTCCACTCACCGCTCAAACACGTGAGAGAGAACGACGTCTGCCGGATCGTTCTGACGCGGCGCAGGAGACATAATCACCCACAGCCAACGCCGAGAGAGAAAGAGAGGATAACTTTTATCTCCTCACTGTTTCAGGACGATCTTCCAGTCACATTGTAGACATAAAGAAACCCTTTGTGTGTTTTTAAACATGCAATTCTGATTGGTTAGATGTGTGTACGCGCGCACACAAAAACAAAAAGAGAGCCTTTAACCTACGACTGCTCTGCCAGGCTTTAGCACAGCAGTCAACCCAGCTTCATAATTGACTGACTGAGCTAATTTATCACAAATAGTCGTGCATTGGCATGTGTCTGGGACAGCTGGCTGTGACAAAACAAAGGAGCTGGACACTGCTGATGATCAACTGGACAACAGCCTAGAGGCAAGTGGGAAAAAATTAAAAGGTCCAATTTTTCAAAATTCTGCCAATGGAAAAGATGGAAATGCACTGACCTGCCAAAAAAATAAGTTTGTTGGACCACCTTTAGCTTGATTACTGCTTCAGTAAGCTGATGCTGTGTCACAATGTTTAATTCAATCCACAGCTAATCAGGTATTTATGACATTTATGGCAAGAGAGTTAGTCCTGAGTAATCCTGAGTAATCCTGACCTCAGAGTCTGACGTTTGGTAAAATACAAAAGCGTCACCTCTTGTGAGAGGTGATGAGAGCGCCAGTACATGATGAACAGTTGAGAATAAATACACTAGGGCAGTAATTCTCAAAGGCTGGGTTGGGACCCACAGATGGGTCATGAGAAATTTACTTTTGGGTTCCCAAACAAACTTTGAAGTAAACATTTATGTGTATATGTATCAAAATAACATGCATAAAAGAAGTTGTAATTCATTTAGCAAACATCTCTTGGAAGTGACATTAGGTGTTTCAGATATGGCTGAAAGTTAGTTGCTGAATTATGCACAATTTTGCTCTTATCATGATTTATATTGTGATTTGAGTCGCGATAGTTTGCCGCCTTTTTTAAAAAGTGGTGGAAACCCATGTGGGAAGTTTAGGAAACACTGAACTACAAAATAAAACTGGAAACTGAGAAACAAAGACCTTAAACTCCAAGGTTTAAGAAAACAGAATAATACATGCCCAACAAAAAGGGATCATGACAGAATGTGACTTTGTAAATGGTAGAGCAAAGTTTGCTATCATCAAGCCTCTGTTTTGGAAATCTTCAGTTTGTTTGTTTTTTAAATATGTTAAAACCCAAGAGAGTAAATTTTCACTCATTACGTTTTTGTTTGGTTTTTTCTTCACCACTGTCCATTTTGAAAATTGCCTCCTTTTTGTCTTTGCACAGGTTGTAGTTTTTCAATCCCCCCGCTTGTTTTCCACAGACACACAATCTGCCCGAGTAAACGAGTCTGTGGCCTCGGGGCCGGTGTCAGAGTCCCGCTGAGGTGAGCGCGTCCGACTTTACTCATGTCCCGTCTCATTTTGCTCAAGCGCTCTTATTAAATCGGCACACTGTCGTAGCTCTCTCTCCATGACCTGCCAAGGATAAAAAATCTGTTTACTGTAAATTGCACCCCACTCAGTCTAAAATACCATCTGCTGCCCAAACAGCGCTGCAGCTCCCGACCTCTAAAAATAGAGCTCCTGATTGGCTCCCGAGGAGACGGGGGGTCCACATCAGCCTGAAACCCCCCAAACACTCGTTCAGTGTTTGACTAAGAGCTGTTTTCATCTCGTCAAGTCCTACAGTCACACACAATGCAGTTCACTGATCTGAGAGCTTTTTAGTATATTACATATTGTCATTCAAGTTATCCAACGACGGAACGATTCAAGTATGATTCTTTGTTTGATTAATAATTTGTAAGCGCCTTTCAAACACTCAAGGTCACTTTACATCTTGTGTGAGAAGATCAGTGGAACAGACAAAAGTTAAGATGAAATAAAAACAGACAATTTAAAAATAATACCAGAGTTGAAAATGCAAATAATTACCGTAGACCATTAAAAATTTTGAATAAGCTAAGTCACTATCACTGAAGATCTTCAAACTGGAGAATCTTCTTTCAATCATCCATTGTTTTTACTTCAAAAAAACTTGATGTACGAACAAACTTTCTTTGTAAATATTAAGTGATGTCTGTCTGAGAGGACGTGTTTTTCCTCAACGCGAGGGTCTAAGGAAACTTGCTGGATGTACTGTAAATTCCTCCAAGATGATGATGTATGATGGAGCATTAGGGCCAAACTGAAGAGACACTTATGCCTCAGTGCTGGGGGAAATATGATTTTGATTTTATTTACAGCTCTTCTCAGCCCAATATTGCAATTTTAGAAACGTCACAAGGCATTTGGTGGCACTGAGAACAAAATGAATATTACAATTCCACTAACGGCGTCAGTTTGAGCCGAAGCAGGCAGAAGAGTAGATGCACAAAGAAATACTAAAATGACTAATAGACACAAGCTTATGAGGTCATTTCAACATCAGCATCTCAGAAACATCCAATATCTCAATCTGTAATGTCTTAAGTGCTTACACCAAATCACTGGGACTTGAGAACAGTAACTGTTTCTCTGCCTTGAACCAAAGTTCACAAGGTTGATAGTACTACTTGTAATATTTACTATTTGGAGTACCAGCACTTTTTTACTTTTACTTCTCACAAGATGCTGCTATTCTGTTTAGGTTATCTGTCCAATTCCACTAGAACTTTAAATGATTTTTTGAACTTTCAGGAACAATATCTTTTGTAAGTTTTTATACATTATATTTACTGACTTCTTGCCATATTTCTGTCCTGGAGGAACAGCACAACAACAATAATAATAGGACAACAAATAAAATGGACTGTGTGCTTTGAGTTTAAATCCTTGTAAAAGTTAACGATAATCCAAATATACAGGTTGTGTGACATAAGGTAAGTCCAGTTTTTAGTTGTTGTTGTGTTTCGTTATATGGAGTAAATATTTAAATAAACAAATGTGAACATAACTAACATATTCTGGTATTTTTTATTTACTGAAAATAATTCCATTTTGTGTTAAATACACAGACATACACGCTTCATATGGATAAAGGTAGTTATGGCTCTTATTTCTTTCCCCTTCACACACTCAAACGGGCACATTTTCCAGATTCATATTTTACAATATAACCACTGTTTTACACAATGTTTTAAAGTCTGAATTTTCTACAAGGTTTCCTCGTGTGTCCATTCAGACTGCGGGATGCAATGTTAGTTATTACAGAGACCAGAAAATGTGTGAAATGTAGAACTTTTCCAGCAGTGCAGATAAAACAGTTTGTGGGAATAAAATGCTGAGGAATCTATAATAATCTTCCAGAAACAGAGTCTGGATCTGCTACTCTGCACTTATTTAAAGGTCATGCTGGGTTTTTTTTTATTTTTTTTATTTTTTACAAGTGGAGCTAATGGCATCCGTAGAGTTCCATGATTTGGCTTATCTGTCACTGAAGGCTTGTTTATGAGAGCTTTGCTCCTCTCTGAGCTTCTTTCCGACCACACTGCTCATTTCGAATGTCGTTAAATACACAATTGCTCTGATTCGTCGCGGAATTACAGCGACTCCGACGGCTCACATCAAATCTCTACTGATCCAGGTACCGCCACGAGCTGGTGTTGTTCCATTGGATGCAAAACTCTTCTGATATTCGACAAATTATAGATTATTAAAACAGTTATTTACTGAAAAATCAGTCCATCCATCATCTACTGACATGGGGCGAAAGGTGGGGTATGGCCTGGACAGGTCACTAGTCAATCGCACAGGGAGAACATGCACACTCCACACAGAGAGGCCCAGAGCCAGCAACCTTCTTCTGCTAATGTGTGGCCCTTAAATAATAGTTTGAATCCAAAATATACAGCCTAAAATTGCATAAAAACTGTTTGACGTTATTACCAAGTTGCCAGTGGAGGGCGGTGTGAGTGCAGCTTGGCCTGCATCCAACAGTGATATCATGATGTTTAGAAATACTCAAATCTAAACCAGAAACCAAAGCATCTGAAAAGTGGACTGTGAGGTTATTTCTTGATAGATGGCAAAGTATTGAACAAATGCTAATAGCTGTTAGCTAAGTTAGCTGTTAGCTGAGTTAGCTGTTAGCTGAGTTAGCTGTTAGCTGAGTTAGCGAAATAAGCTAAGATTTTTTTTCAGGTCCACGCTTCCCTTTTCCAGTGTGGCAGACAACCAGGGGCAGAGTTGGGGACAGCAGGTGGACAGACAGATACACAGTGTCCCTCCTAACCACAAGTGTCCCCATTAGCCAGGTGCAAAATCGCATCGCAGGGGACCGGGGCTGGGCCGCCAGTCTCTCACGCAGAAGGTGTGTGTGTGTTTTTGTCATTCAGGTCAGAGAGCCTTTAAATCCTAAAATGTTAGTTTAGTTAGTTTTTCGAGTGATCTTACCTACTGCAGCTTTAAATCCTCAGACTTGTTCTTTCAGAGTCACAGAGGAAAACAAGAAAACTGCATAATGGCTTCAATATTATTCAAGGCAGCTAAGCTGATGCTGATTTTCTTTTCCTCTGTAAAACACACTGAGCTGACATTGAGGAAAAACAGCCATTTACACGGAGCGCGGCGCCGAGGACAGATGCCGACGCTGGGCTTGCTGCCTGTGTGTAAAACACACTGAGGTCATTCTTCTTTGCCCGGCACTTTCTATCTCTCACCTGCAGCTCTGTGCATGGAGGGTGATAGCAGCGAGGTGCGCTGTCATTTTTCCTTCCTCTTTCTCATCTTTATCTCCCCCGGCTGGTTTGGCGCCGCATGAGTGTACGGCATGTCCGACACACGGCCACATGTGTAATCTCGCTCCGTGTAGCAGCTCCATTTAAATGAACCTCTCTCTCTCTCTCTCAGGGTCGTCACCCGAACACACTCCCTCTCCAAAGAGGGGCTGTGGCTGCAACCTACACTGTCTGCTACACACAGAACACAACCCTGAGCCAGTGCACTTAAATGGAGAATTGATTTACTGTCCAAAACAACAGTCTGCATTTTTATTAAAGCTGCAGTGTGTAACTTTTCTACGGTCTAAGGACAGAGGGTCTAAGGATGGAAGGTCTAAAGATGGAAGGTGTCACTTATGTTTCTACGACGGAGAATTAGGGCCAAACTAAAGAGAAAATAGTAATTATGAGAATAAAGTTGCAATATTACAAGAAAAGTCATAATTTTATGAGGAAAGAGGTAATGTTACGAGAAAACTTGTAATTTTATGAGAAAGGTCATAATTTTATGAGAAAAAATTTCAGTCATTCTGAGCCAGTGCAGTTAACTGGAGAATTGATTTATTGTCCAAAACAACAGTCTCCATTTTTATTAAAGCTGCCGTGTGTAACTTTTCTACGGTCTAAGGACAGAGGGTCTAAGGATGGAAGGTGTCACTTATGTTTCTACGACGGAGAATTAGGGCCAAACTAAAGAGAAAATAGTAATAGAGAAAGTCGAAATAATATTTAAAAAGTCGTAATTATGAGAATAAAGTTGTAATATTACAAGAAAAGTAATAATTTTATAAGGAAAGACGTAATGTTACGAGAAAAGTCGTAATTTTATGAGAAAAGCCGTAATTTTATGAGAAAAGTCGTAATTTTATGAGAAAAAAAAATCAGTCAGTCTGAGCCAGTGCAGTTAACTGGAGAATTGATTTACTGTCCAAAACAACAGTCTGCATTTTTATTAAAGCTGCAGTGTGTAACTGTTGTTACCATTCTGTCTGTTTTTAGTCTTTGAGAACACAAATGATGTAACATTATCATGTAAGTATTCCTGGTCCTTCACGTGAAAATTGTCTGTCATGCAATACTATCAGACCTGACTGAGAGAGTGTTTGTGTTTACAGCAGTTTTCTTTAGCAGTACAATTCACTTTTAATAGCTCCAAAACTTCAAAAGTGTCAGTAATTGTTACATCCTGAATGAAAACCAGATTGAAAATCTATATTTGCTCCTGGATTCAACATTATCCCTTAATGTCTTTACCTTTTTATACATGCTTGATACACAAATTGAAACTCTAAAACACCTCATTTAAAAATCAATTCACGAACCCTGCTGCCTGACCACGAGTAAACCAAAGTTAATTTGAATTGTTGTTTTGTTGTTGTTATTTTTTAAACTTCTGAGTAGTGCTGAAGCAGAAAATTGTTTCCCACAGATTCCATTTAATTGTATTTATAAAATGCCAAATCAGCATATGTATTAGCAATTCCACGTCTTTCACATTTAAGTCATATTTGCACAAAACAAGGGTGTGATTTCACACACACACACACACACACACACACACACCTCCCTCGCTGTTTTCATTGTTTCCAGAACATTTTCTTAAGAATAACTTCTGATGATTAAATAATAGATGTGAGTGTGCAGACAATGGAGAGGGCGAGATGAGTTATTACAGTGCAGTACACACACACACACACACACACACTGTGGGTTTCTCTTAAACCACAGATATGTGTGAGCTTACATTTAGTTATTTCCTTGTGTACATGTCTACAGATGAGTATATCAGCGTGGGTTCAAGACGACCTTTTGTTGATTGAAATAAATAAGGCTGATCATATTCATAGACACGTATGCTTCTGGTGTCTATATCGTCTCCTATTTCCTCTCTCTGTAAATGTGATTAGTTTGTAATCAGCTGAACTTGTTTCTGTTACATGATGTGACACCTACTGCAGAGGAGGGACACGTCTGTCCCTCTCCCAGGACGGACAGACGTGTCCCTCCTCTGTCTTCCTGAGGTTTCTCCCATTTTTCAAGAGTTTTAATGTTTTTCCTCACTCAATGTGAGGGTCTAAGGACTGAGGGTCTAAGGACAGAGGGTCTAAGGACAGAGGGTGTCACTTGCTGGACAGACTTTAAATTCCTCCAAGGCACTTTAAGGCCAAACTAAAGAGAAAAAAAAGAGTTATCTTTCGAGAGTAAACTCTTAATTTTATGAGGGAAAAAAGTAATTTGACGAGAAAAACGTCATTTTACGAGAGTGTTGTAATATTATGAGAATAAAGTCGTAATATTAAAAAAGTCATATTACGAGAAAAATATAATTTTACACGAAAACCTTATTTTTTACGAGAAATAAGTTGTAATATTATGAGAATAAAGTCGTAATATTAAAGAAGTCATAGTATTTGAGAATAAAGTTTATTTTCTAATTAAATTAAATTATTAAATACACAGACATACAGACTCGTGATTTCCATCCAAATCTGTGTTTGTGATTCTTTCTTCCAAACAAACTCAGTTTCTTGCACAATCTTTTCAAGATCGTGACCCTAATACTAGTCATTAAGACATTTTGAGGCTCAGGTGTTAAAATGGTTACAAATGTTTACATGAGACATTTGGGCCAAACATTAATTTGAACCATTGTTTTATGTACAGAAAGCCAAACAAAACAAAAAGCCATTTAAAGTGAATGAAGGAACGTCTGCATGCATTACTCAGGCATGACACTTTTTGTTCACACACACACACACACACACATGTGAGAGACCAGTATAAGCACAGATGGTGTTTTTCTATCACCACAATCACTTTTAACATCATAACGACGAGTTTAGGCCAAACGGTGTCTTATTTCCTCTGCTTTAATGAGAAAAGATTGATTGATTACACAGCAGTGCTACAACATTAGGCGTCTTCTCGTTGATGACAGAAAAGTGAATAAAGGACGTGGGGGGGGATTTACTGCCAACTCGACACTATTCTGCCCCTTAAAAGAAATGGATGAGTGTTTGCTCCACACGTCGCTGCACTGTAACTCAGCAGGGGTAGAGAGGGGTAGATGTGTAGGAAGTGAAGAAACAGCAGCAGCAGCAGCAGCAGCAGCAGCACTTGAGCTTTAGAATGTGCTGGAGCTTCGTCAGCTGGCTGTGGGCCTGAGCTCACAGTGGGGAGTCCAGGCTGGACAGCTCCACGCCACTGGAAGGCAAATCACATCACACCCACCGTCTGAACCGCACACGATAAGGCTTCATTTCCATAAGTTTATTTTCCTCCTCTTGAAGTGGCTGCTGAAACAAAGGAGCAGTTGATTATTTTTCCTTGATCAGTGTAGCATTCAAGGCGTCTGAATTGAAAAGGGGAAGTGGGAAGTGTGAGGGGGGGGGGGGCCACAATGAAATCCCTCCCAGGGAGAAAGGGGAAGGCTGACATGCATACAAGGCAGGGAGGACGGATGGATTCTCGAGGTGGGACCAGCCTGTCCGGCTTCCACAATGGACCCACGAGACGGACGCACAAAAGAGCTGAATGTGACAGTCCGTCCACTCGACTGTCTCCTGTCTCCTGAGATGACGAGCTGGCCGCCGGCTCCTCCACCTTCAACAAAAGCCCCGTTCACCATTGTACTGGATATTTGACAGATTTGACACATTAGACTCGGTTCAAAGAGCCACGGCCACGCGGGGAATGGACTCATTTAAATATACTGAGGGACGGGGGATCAAACTTGACGAGTTTCTATAGGTCTGCCGCTGCTTTAGATCACACCTGAGTCCATGTCCACGCTGACGACATCGTCTCCTGAAAACCACGCTCCCACTATGGGGCTGCAACTCATGATGATTTTCATAATCTTTTCATCTGTCAATTACTTTCTTGATTAATTGAGCACTTGTTTGGGCTGTAAAATGTCAAAAGGTTTTGTAAATGATGTCCTCGAATGTCTCGTTTTGTCCAAAGTGACTCAGTTTTATTGGTTTATTTGTTGTACGGAGCAAAGAAACCAGAAAATATTCACATTTAAGGAGCTAATCGAATAATCGTTGCAGCCCCGGTTCCCTCCAAATAAAGTGTTTCATTTCCATATGAACAGAGATGAATATCAACATTATCGTGTTATAGAGTAAATCTGCAGTTATTGATCCACTGCTTACCCACATCAATACGTTCACATGTGTTATTTGTGTGTCCATTTGTAATATTTTGTTTGCGTTTATCCAAGTGACACAAAGTGACCACATGAGGCAGCACTGGACCATTTCCCTATGGACCTTTGGTTTGGTTTTTTACAAAGTGAACACAAATTCAGTTTCCAGTCAACAAACGTCATCTTAAGTGATCTAAGGACTATGTGTCAGTAGCCACACTTTTATATAAAAAAGCCCATTTTAAAGTAACAAACAAACAGAACTAGAAAAGTCTTTCTTAGAGTTAAAAAAAATGCACATTTTCTCCATAGATCTTGGTGCAGGAGAGTGAGCGGTTTACAAATGAGCAGTTTCCTGTTGGAAAAGTGAGATATTTGAGATGGATTTTATCACATGAGCCTTTAGTTAAGTGACTAAAACCAGTTCTAGTCAGTGCCAACCACACTTCAAAAACCTGAACTATCAAAAACCTGAACTATCCCTTTTTAAAACAACTATGTCAAGGTCTTGGATTATTGTCTCGCTCTGAGCGTTAGGACATTTCTAAAATGTCCATTTAGTCTTATTTAATCAGCAGAAAATGATCAAATGACATCCCATCCAGTCATAAAATTAAAAAAAGAAAAATCAGTTGTATCCATCAACATTATCAGACTGTGGACAGAGATACAGCTTAAACAGTACATTTTAAGGGCCAGTTCTTTACTTGTTTACTTGTACTTAAGTAAAAATCTTATCAAAATAGTGGTACTTTTACTTGAGTAGAATATTTTTACTTCGGTACTTATTTTTTTCCGCACCAGAAGAAGCTTTGGTGGTTCTATGGAGTTTTAATACTGAAGCTTCAGTGCAGAAAACCCATGTTAATGCCAGGTGTAAAGCAGGCTGTTGAACTAGACCAGAACTCTAACGAACCCGGGACTGTGTTGTGGTCAAACTGCCCCACACATGCCATCGTCTGATCTAGCGGGAAAAAGAAGAAACCACCTCATATTCACATGAGTTTGAAGAGCAGAGTGCGAGTATATGCGTTTAACCTCGGAGTGGTGACTCGGTGTCAGCTCCACTGATTGGCTGGATGAGAGGGCTCTGATTGGGGACATCTCTCGCTAACTACCTGCTAATTTAAAGGCTTGATTGGTTAGAGGGGGAGGATTCATTCAGAGTGAAGGGCAAAGCAAAAACCCCTCTGTCTTCACGTGTGTGTGTGTGTGGAGGCAGCTGCTTTGATGTGCTTCATTATCTTTTTGTCTTTCAAAATCAGGGATTAGCAGGAGGGGTTTTTTTTTGCATGTGAATGGAGAAACCACGGCATTTCCAAGAAGGCAAGAAAAAGCAGGAGGATTACAAGAGGCTTTCTGCTCTGTAATTTGATTTTAAAGGAGAGTTCTACCTTTTTTATTGTTTGTGGTTGTCGTTTGTGTCCAGTCCCGATGATGTGCTGCGAGGTTGAGATTACACAAAGTCACACAAAGCCAATTAGCAGCCGGAGCAGGAGCAACAGCTGTCTTCTTTTTAGGAACAACATTTTTTATTTATTTATTTTGTTATAATGATTCTATTTCCTGTTCCAAATGAATTAAAACATGGGAATCATTTCAGTTTTGTGTGTCAGTGTGATTTAGCAGAGTACTGTCAATATGAACATACAGCATACCGTTTTGTATGTTATATTTTATGAATAAAACACTTGGTTTACCCCTTTTTCTACATTTCTCCAGGTACCTGGAGGATGTGTGGTGATGTACTGCCACCTGCTGGAGTGAGACGGTTCTCCACGTCAGACATATTCTTATCTGTATTACAGATTAAATTGAATCTAAAATGACACCAGGCCATGATACATACAGTGAAATATGTATCATTTCTCTTTTATTCAATTATTTACTAGAAATCCACAGCATTGACATGTGTGAAATGATCTGAATAATGTATGAAGATATAGAGAAGAATATAAATAAATAAGTATTAGAATTAGGTTAAATGTGTTAAATTTAACTGGATTCCTTCAGGGGTTTTTGCCTTTGGCATTTTTTCTTATATTATATATAAGACTATATATAGTATTTCAAAATATATTTGAAATATGGTGGTATTTGAGATATATTTTGTTAAATTTACTGCACGTGATGTACGGATATTTTATGTATATATAAATATCAGGTAGATAACTGGCAGGAATATTGGTCCATGTGGTTTTGTTCGGTTTGGCTTTGATTTATTTGTGTTAAGTGTGTGGTTGTTTTATTTGTGACCCAACAAAATGACGTGTGTTGTGTAAAATATGATGTCATATACATTTATTGTCTATTACTCTCTGAAAAAAACCCTTCATGCCAAAATGAATCAAAGTTTTTTTTCTTTTCGAATCAATTAAGCCAAGAAGATTTTGAAATGAGCTTGCTATGTTGTTTATTTTCCTCTTGAATAAAGGCAAGTTTGCTCAAGTTAAGGATAATACAGAGCATTTCCCCAAGGTTGGAGCTGATTTATCTCCATTTGTATAGAAAAGGCTGGTCAGTCGCTCTATACTTGCATTTAAGACAAAATACCTAAGAAACTAATAACAACCAGTCTCAGGTGTGGTTCTGGTTTTGCTCATTAGAGATACGTGATTATGGTGAACACCCGGTGTTTAACACATTTATAAGACCAATCAAGTATCTCTATCTCTACTTGATTAATTTGGACAATCAAATATGGGTATAAAAAGTGAATTCAGTTTATTTGCCAAATAAAGATTTGAAAAAAAAAGGATATTTTCTAATTTTTACGGCAGGTGCATGGTCCACTAAATATCCATAGACCATCAGGCTGAAACTAGTGTGTTAAAGCTCAGTGTCGCAGGGCTTTGTCTTTCATTTTTTCAAACAATTATGTTTTCTAATTTTTATGACAGGTGCATGGTCTCTTAAATATTCGTAGACCATCAGGCTGAAACTAGTGTTAAAAGCTCAGTGTCACAGGGCCTTGTCTTTAATTTTTTCTCAAATATTTTTCTCATTTTTATGGCAGGTGCATGGTCTATAAATATCCATAGACCACTAGGCTGAGACTAGTGTGTTTAAAGCTCAGTGTCGCAGGGTTTTGTCTTTTATTTTTGACAGCAATGACTTCATCTTCACGCCACATTGTGGCCTATGAAGGAGTCATTTTTATCAAATTATTTTCAAGTTAAGTAGTGTCTTTTTAAATACAAGATAATAAAGGTCTAGCACCTTTGTAAATACCCAATAGAATGATGCCAAAAGCTGAGTGAGGACACAGCAACATGGACTGTGTCCTCCATGAAGACGCCGCGCCGTTCTCTCCCACCTCGACTCATGTGCACACATTGAAACGAGTGGACAAAACAACCAATGTTTGTTTTATTGCCATTGTGCATGAACGTTGACAATGCAGATTACACACAAGGAGTATCATGTAGTGAGTCTATGAACACTCTGACCTGCCAGTGATGTGCTCTGGTCACCCTCAGTGCTGGTTTTGTTTTGGTTGATGGCTTTAACAAAGAACTACTTGCTGATCCAGCACCCATGCTCCAAAACCAAAGGAATGCAAGGTGAGACGCTCTAGTCAAGAAAACAAACAAAAAAAAAACAAAAAAACAGACAGCATCCCAGAGGACAGACAATATTACCTTATGTTTGTTTTTTTGTTCCCCCTATTATTGCACACAACTAGTTTACCAGTGCCGAGTATATGTAGGACATTGGGAAAGCTATAAGTCTTGGTAAGGTGCTTAAACATCTTTAGAAACCACAACACTGCATTGAGCCTCTTTTTTTTTTCTTTAAAAAAAAGCCACAAATGCAAAGTATAAATGGAACATGTACGCAGGGATTCCACAAGCACACCAGATATTCAAATAAATGCGGATTATGTTTCACTCGTGCAAATCAAAAAACGATGGATCGTTTACAAGTTCGAACGTGAGCGGCCTACAGGACGGCGCCACGCACAGATTAACGTGAGAGAAGGTTTCGGTGCGCGGCGTGAACGGACAAACAGGAAGCTGTGAGTCTTTAATCTGTGCTGCTGTGTCTGCAACCAAACACGTGTTGTTTAAGTTTTCTCTCCGACAGCAATCGCGACTAAAGGCTGAGATATATATATACATATATATATATATATATTTTTTTTGGAATGATTCATCGCGAGTCTGTTTCTGTCTCTGGTGCTAAAATCTCATGGAATGGGCGTTTAATGGACTGGCAATTATCAGTATATCAACAGAACAGTCGGGGTTTGGTGATAAAAGTTGTACAAACGTTCATCTTATTGTTTTGCAATAAAGTCCAACTTAAATTCAACTTTAATAGGTTCTACGTGTAGCTTTTTTTTTTGAATTTACCAAGTTTAGCAGTGGTTTCAATTACTTAGAATTTACTTTACACTAGGGCCTTGAGTTACAGAGGCCGCCATTTTGTGCCAAGCAGACAAACACACCCACAAGTGTTTGGGTTTGTGTTGTGTGTGTGTGTGTATACTGAAATAAAGATGTTGTACATGTACTCTTGAATAATACAACTTGCTCTGATTAAACCTAATTATTAATTCTGTATGTACATGACGTGCTGCCTCTATTTGGATTCAGCGTATTACGTTGGATGCCAGTTGACCACTAGAGGGAGATCTTTAAAAACTGAAAACATTGTGCTCTCTATATATGCTTCCTCCAGGCTTTAGAGATACTGGATTAAATGCGGCTGTTTTGTAGCTCAGAGGAACGTTTGTACAACTCCATCTCCAGTGTCTGCACACACACACACACACACACACTGCACAGCTTCTGTTTGACATGTACTTTCCATATGTGACGCCGATGCCGCAGATTAAACCACCTGTAGACACTGACAGTGAACACACAGTGCGTGTCATACGTGCCATCGGTCACGGTGTGTGACCCCCCCCAGGACCCGACCCCATCCCATCAGCCTCTACAGCTGCAGTTTCAGCTCCAAGACCCTGATTCTTCTGAAATGACTGGGGGATTAATGTGAGGGGGAATCTGCAGATAATCCGCAGATCTTTGTATGGACATACATTCCAGATTACCTGAGTATAGACTCTGATTGTGAAATACCTGAAGCGAGGCCAGATGCAGACAATTTGTGGCCATTTCGTCGTTTGTTTGTCTTTGTCCAAATTATCATTACAGGGTTTCAATCACGTGACCTGGATAGTGTAAACATAATCCAATCTCTATAATACAGCTGTTTCCTCCTGTTCAGTACGCAACACAGCAAATACACAGTTTTGGATTTTTTTTTCTTTCTTTTTTAAACAAGCATATGTCTTTCTTATTATACAGTATATACATATATACATACCTACACACACGCGCATTTTATACATATATATGTATGCGTATATATATACACACACACACAGAACGATGAGCCACAACAGGAAACCAGAGAGTCATTTCAGTTCAGTGTGGCTGATCTATGTGTGTACATACATATACAGGGTTTTCCCTACTATCAGACTTGGGCAAAGCATTATTGTGAAGCACGGAGAAGAAAATTGTGTCCCGACAGTTACTCTCTGGAGGAGAAACGATTCATTTAAGACGATATGTGTTCATTCCAAAAAATGGCACAACTGCCTTGGAAAAGCGTGTGGAGCTCTTGACGTTACTGTTTTCTTTTCGTTGTTGATATTTTGGGGTTGTAAAGGCCTTGTTAAGTGCTCGGTGTTCACACCTTGTGCTGAAAAATTGAAACAAAAACTGACAGAATATTTCTGTGATTGGCCTCTAAAAATCAACCATACCAGGGGGTTTTGGTTAGTGCATTTTTTTAAAACCTGCGGACATCTCTGAAGGCTGCTGTGACACACTCGGCTGCTCCGGGGCAGAAAAAATATAGACACATCACACAATGTGTGTGAAAATGTGCAGAAATGAAAGCAGCGCCTCAGTCACAGACGATGAGGTTGAACTTGAGAGGAATGAGCGAGCGAGATGAAAATGACTCACTCAGTGGCCACTGTGTCACTTCATCATCATCTTCATCGGTCGTTCACATTCACACACGCTACACGTCTTATTCCAGAAGCCGCGGGTTATTCTGTGGGGCGCACGGCGTGAGATACGAAGGATTACGTTAATAATAAACTATAATAATAATAGTGTGCTGTGAGAGACGAGATCAAAAATAACATTATTTTATAAGAAAATCAGCACCTAAGCCCCACAGAAGCTTAAGGGAAATCCTGAATTATATATGTATGTTTATAAGCATATATATATATATATATCAATATATGTATAGAGCTTATTCATACTGTGATTGTTGAAACGGAACACGACACATAATTTAATCAGACTACCAGTTTAAAATGCATGCCCCCCCCCACCCTCTCCCTCTCTCTCTCTCTCCCTCTGTGATCACCTCTTAACCATCAGGCTCTTCTCGACCAAGAACATCACGGTGGCGAGTCTTTTTTGTTGGTGGCGGTTGTGGTGGTGGTTACTGGAGACACTGTTGCTATGTCATGCAGAGATAGTGAAGGGGTGTGTGTGTGGAAGGGGGAGGGGGGGGCAGCACAGAGAGTCGCAGACTCCCCTGGCAGAGCAGAGGGAGGTGTGTTGGTGGGGCAGTTAGTGGTGATGGTCGGTGTTGGCTAGCGTGGATCCCAGAGCCAGAGGCCAGCTCCGCTCAGGTCTAGCTGATGGCCTGGCTGTCTGTCTGGCTGTCTGCAGTCTCTGTAGGTGAGCCGGCCTCCTCGGGGGGGTCTTCTGTGCTGGTGCTCGTGGAGACCTGAGAGGGAGCGCCAGAGAGCGACGCGGCTCCCTGAGGCTCCGCGTCGTCCTCGTCCTCCTCGGGCTCTGAGGCGGGGATGAGGTGCAGGGAGCCGGGGAGCCTGACGGGGCAGAATGCAGAACCTGTCGGGATGAAGTTGACCTTGTTTTTGTCCGGGCAGGAGAAGAGCGGGACCGGTGCCGACGTGGACTGCCTTGAGCTGCAAAACACAAACGAGAGTCATACACACACACTGCCTGTGGAAGAGGAGGAGGACGCTCAAAAGTCAACACGAGAAGGAGTCAACACCTCATTTCCTCAAACGCTTTAATCTTCTCGCAGCCCTCTGGCGGCTCTCGCTTGAACATGTAGCTGTTGTTGGGTTTGGGCGAGGAGGCGAATTTGGGCAGCGGTGAGCTGCTCCCACTGTCTGTGAACAGAGATACAGGCTTGAACACAGTCAATAACCATAGAACCCCCCCCCCCCCCCACACTCACACACACACACTCATTCCACGGAGCAGATGTGCCTATGAAATGTCACAATCCACACTCAAGCCACACTTTTCCACACATCAGAACCCACTGCCACCCACGTACATCTGGCTTTTGTTTGCAGTGGGAATAGATACAAATCGGCATCACTGGGTCAAATGACTCAGGAGGTTTCATTATATGAACATGTGACACCAGTGTGAACACTGTGATGCTCCATCTGCTACTTTATGTCGGTGTTTACTCTCTGATCTGTACCTTTTTCCCAGTATGATCCACTTGAAATGGGAAAGGAGTAAATCACCTTTTGTAATTCACCTTGGTCTTCACTAATGTTGACTACAGTAACACTGAGGTTGGGCTGAAAAAAAAATACTCGGCGAATTATTCGATTACTAAATGAATCGTCAACTATTTTGACAATCGATTCCTCGCTTTGAGTGTTTTTAAGGAATTAAAATGTGAAGGTTTTCTGAATTTTCAGCTTCTTAAATGTGAATATTTCTGGTTTCCTTTGCTCGATATAAACAAAGAAATCATTAAAACAGATCGTCTTTTGGTTTTTGGACAAAAACAAGACATTTGAGAACATCATCGGTAAAAGTTCGTTGCAGCCCTGCACTGAGGTTACGTCCACGCGACTGTGTTTTCAGTTTTAAAATGCTTCACTTTAGTGTTTATGCCTGGCAACCACATTAGTCTGAACAGTTTTCCAGCCCTTGAAATGGAGAAGTTTCCAAAGTAAGAAGATTTTCTTATTTGCTGAAGCCAATCACAGTGTATAGTAAAAAAACACTAATATTAATATTACTGTGTTTATGAATATCTGATTCATTGATGTGTGTGTGTGTAAAATGACAGGTTTTCACAACTAGGAATTTCTTTCCCAGTCATTTGCTGACACAAAATGACAGAAACTAGCACAGTGTGCAGAGCAGATGATGACGAAAACAGAAAGTGAAGTGAGGAAGACTTTCAGAATCGACGCCATAGACGGAAAAATGATCAGCAACAATAGTTCCGTTTGTGGATTTGTAACCCGATCGTTTCAGTCCACTCTGGCTGAGGAGACACCGCGCGTGACACAGGCCGAGTAAGTTGTGTTAGGTCGTGTTTGACAATGTCGGTGGGTAAAAAAATAACAAACTACAGTGCAAATGTTAGATATTACCTATGGCAATACACGGTCTCCCTTTTTAATTTGATTTAACCCATTCCTCGCTTTTCAAGGATTGACCAGAAACATGTGTTTGCATCTGGTGTAACGACAAAAACCCAGAGACCCGGGGGGGGGGGGGCTCTTTACCTTTGTCCCGGTCATACAGTAGATCCTCTGTGGAGTAGGGGCTGCCGTCATGTGATCCTGGTGGGCAAGCTGGCGAGGGGCAGGGCGACAGGCTGGAGCAGCTGCTGGACCGCCCCGGGGCCGAGGGAGTCTGGGTGTCCACGCTTCGGCTGCTGCTGCTGCGCTGCTGAGGCGGGAAGGGTGCTCGTCGGCCGTCGGGGACCTCCAGAGACTGTGGACGCATTAAGAGGACAGAAAGGGTGCATAAGTGAGACTGAAAGAGATGTCTCGGTGCGTACAGAGACGACATGGAGCCCTACCTTGAGCTCCTCCTTCTCTCCGTTGTCTTTAATGAAGACTTTCTCCAGCTCATGGTTGATGCCCTCCATGCTGCTGGGCACCCTGGAGATGGAGGGCTTTGGCACAGTGATGTTGGACAGCGGCATCTGAGCCGACTTCGACATGGAAAAGTGCTAGAATAAAAAAAGTTTAACATAAGAACATGATGAATACCAACATTTTCCCCCTAGAGAGGTTCCTGTTGGAGACTAATTTAACTCTGGTAAGGACGTAGGTACATTTCTTCAGAGCTGGCGTTGTGTCATATTTAATACCTCTGTATGAATGCTATTCTCTGCAGTGTTGAGGATATGGAATCAAACAGTTCTGTTGTACAGTAAATAAGATGTTTTTATACAAAACTCCCATCTATTCCAGCTCTTAACTAAAGTGTATATTAAATTTAAGGGTGCTTGCATCTGGAGAGTTTGGACTTACACTATGACAGTTTTGTAGCAAGAGGCAGGAACGAAACTGCCTAAAATAGAACCCATGGTAATCAAGTTTAAAATCAGTGAAGTAGGCCTGATGCACAGATAACACAAAATAGTAATGAAAACCAGGGGGAGGGATGATGAGTCACACACACTTAAAGAAAGCACTCATCACCATGCAACAGTTACTAACGTTCACGAATAATCTTGTGTTTGTTGGGACTAAATTTCAACAAAGACTTTCTATTTTTAGTCCGGAAACGTCACTTCATGACTCGGTCATCGTGAGTCACGCTACATTTTAAAACTCTTGCAAACTTGCAAACGTGCGGTGCATGAGTGTAAATGAACAAATGATCGCAGAGTGCAGCTGCATTATAGCTGAGCCTTTTTAAGGTTATTATACTTTATTATATTTTCGCACTTCCAATTTAAACATTTCCAGCCGCTCTTTAGTCACCATCTCAGAGCACGTCATCAAACTGGAATGGCAGCAGC
Source organism: Solea solea (assembly GCF_958295425.1). Classification (NCBI taxonomy): domain Eukaryota; kingdom Metazoa; phylum Chordata; class Actinopteri; order Pleuronectiformes; family Soleidae; genus Solea; species Solea solea. The sequence goes on along the minus strand of NC_081153.1, from coordinate 5,594,841 downwards.
ATCCCGATTCGGGAGGTTTATGCTCTCGTTACGTGTATCGGTGAGGCAGAGATTTGCAGACCGTACACTACCTGAACGTGGCTGGCTGCGGAGGTGTGGTTGGTCGTGCTGGTGAGGGCAGTGTAGGCGACGGCGTTGAAATGGAGGGAGGACACTCGCTCCTTGTCTTTACTGCGACGGCCTCCTTTTTTACTGCGCCGCTGGAGCTGCTGCCGGAGCTTCGCAATCTGCCAGAATCATAGAAGAGGAGGAGGAGGAAGAAACAGAGGTGGACCAGGGCCAGATATAAAGATGACACAGTCAGAGAAGCAGGGATGCATTATAACGTTAAGTCATATTATAGCACAATCCAGCGCTAAGCAATACTTCATTAAAGAGTTGTTTTTAGAACCAGTCTGAAAGAAAACACAGAGGGAAGTGGAAATGTTGCGATGCGATCGGTAAAAGGTAAACGGAATGACTGTAACTTCACTACAGCTTCCGCAGTTTCCTGCTAAAATGGTGGACAAGGAAAGGTTTGTGTGGACTGAGAAGGAAACCACTCCTGTTCCTCAATGCAGTGCAAGAAGCAAATATGACAAGAAACCTAGTGGCAATTGGCTACGATATCACCCATAAGAATCTGAACTCCAGAGAGAGTTTTCTCTGGTGTCACCAACAACCAGGCTCCCATTGGACAATATCAGCTGGTGTCTTTCGGCTTCAGGGAGGAAACCATGAAGACCATGTCCACTTCACACACGGTCTACTCATGTGCTCTTTATTTACAATGTTCACCTTTTCATCTTTCATCTGAGGCACCGCAGATTTCCAATGTGTCTCATCCCAGCAAACTGACTCCCAACATTCTCCCTTTACCAGCATTGGATAGAAAAAGTCCGGTCCGAGCTCATTTTATTCGACCAAATAATGAGAAACGTTTACTTTATATTCTGAGATACAGCGAGTATGTCTCACACTGATGTGAGAGATACAGGAAGACATATTTAATTCTGGACTTTCCCATTAAACACAGGAAGGAGTCGAGTGTTCAATGTTATGATATGATATATGTTAACGTTAAACCTGCTAAAACTAATAATAGCTGTAGGCGATCGCGTGTGGACTACAGTGGCGTGTCTGGCAGTGAGAGAGAGAGAGAAACAGGAATTCCGAGGCCTCCGGAACATGTTCAAACACACAATGGTGACACTGGTTCTCTTCACACAGTTACAGTCCTGCACAGTTTGGTTTCCCTCTCAGTTCTCAGTCAAACCGAGTACTTGTCGGACTGCAAGTCGCTGATAAACATTGTGCGTCAGTAAAGTCTCAGCTCATAGAAATGCTGCTGGAACAAAGTAACAGAATATAGTTCCAAGACAGAGCATGAAACTATTGCTAATTTGCAATTAGTAGTACCTGGTTGGGCTTTTATATTAAAACTATATTATACACAACAATAAAGTACTGTACATATATCAGTGCACACATAAACCATACTACAATTATAACACATAGTTTTAACTAAAGTGGTGAAACTCTGATTCAAGCCAACATTTAATCTTCACAGTAAAGGGTCGTACTGTATATCTGAGATTAATTTGCAGTAACAAGTTTGGATTACAATAAGGATTTGAGTAATGTATTCAAATTAAGAGTAATCAGAGTAAGAAGACTTTTTTTAAAGGACGTTCTTGGCACTGTGTTGTGTCAACATCGACAAAGTAAAATCTAACAAAGTGAAACAAGGTGAGAACAATCCACGGCTGAACCTCTTAAGTTTAATGTGTGACACTGAGGGTGTCTATACATATATGTATATATATGTGTGTGTGTATGTACATATATATATATATATACTGTATATATAAAAAAAATCTGAGCAGCTGCAACATTAAAATGTTAAATGTAATAACCACAGCAGCACATTAGCCATAGGGGCCAGTTTTCTGCATTAGGGGTTTTTACTTGGTCACATAGAGACAGTTTGAATGCAGGGTTTGCAGGCTCGCAGTGTGTCGTCCACATTAACCATAGACAACTACGACACAGAGAGACAGTTAAGAGACTATAAATACATTCAATTGCAGTCATTAACAGTCTGAGTGGAAAAAAAAATATGGATCACAAGCCAAACAATGGCATTACAGGTACTTTGAAGCCATGGTGGGATAGGCCGGCTAAACGATCCATCAATATTTAATACAAGACTAAATAGAAGAGAAGAAAAAATACAGCCAAACCCACATTCATCATCTAAACCTGAAGTTTTCTTTTCTAAGACAACACACTGACACTGTCAGACTTCAACTGTCACTGAGATACGCGCAGGATAAGAGCGATGAGTCTCATAAACAAGGTTAACCCCTCTGCTCTTGTCCCGACAGCAGCTGCACTACTCAGGGCCGCGTTCTCTCCTCTTGCAGCCCTGCACTTTGTCGATTGACATCTTTGGAATCTGTGTCATCCCCTCTTATGCGGCCCTGTAACTCAGTAACGTGCCCGTGCACACAGCGGCTTGGGCTGACCTGTCATCCGCCCTGCCCTTATTGTTCTCTCTGCTGCAGGAGGCGGAGAGGAGCCAGCTTGGGCTTTGGCTGACCATAAATTGCAGCAGGTTATAGCCATTGCGAAAGGAGGAAGTGGGTAGTTAAGAGGGAGATAGCGTTATCTGGCACGTCCCTGCTGCTGCTGCTGCTGCTGCCGAGTATCAGCAGGGTGGAGTCGACGGTGGATGTGAGTGCGTTGTGGCCGTAAACCAACAGTTGCGATGTGACATTTCACAAAAATGGTGTCACGTTATCAACTATGTCGCGACGAAATGAGAACATGGGACAACAATAAGTGCGTTTGTGTCACAGAGTAAAAACTTTATGTTGGAGATGTCCTGTGCTGATGAGAGAATAATGACAGGCGTTAAATGTATCCTGAATGTGTGAACACTTGATGATGATGATGATGATTTTTAACCAGTTTGACTGCATGAACCAGTCTGACAGATGCGTCTTTTGTCAACAAATTAGTGTGTGCAGAAGAAAAGTCGAGAGGGAAACTAATCAAAAAACGAATATTCTTATGTTGAAAGTTAAAATTTATGTAACCCATTGGTTAATAAATGGGTCAGTTTTTCTCATACCTACTGTTGTAAAGTAATATCACTTGATCAAGCCTATTCTAACATTCCACACTACAAAATAAGTAATTAAAGTATGTATGACTCGTGCTGATATCGTATCGGATCAATAGCGGTATCGGCCAATACTCAAGGCTGCAATATAGGTATCGTATCGGAAGTGAAATAGTTGTATCGGGACATCCCTACAAGAAATGTGTCCCACATCACCTCTGAAAATGGTTTTTGTAATCAGATCTGAGGGTGCATGTAAGGCATGCTTGTGTGTATTCATCTGAACACTTGTATACATTCTTTCAGAACACCAGGTCTGAACAAGGCCAGAGAGATCCTTCCACTCCTTCCTCAGCACAACCTGAGCCTAAAGACGTGGACCAGATCTCAAGAACCTTACAACATCCTGACGTGTGTGTGTGTGTGTTAGGGTTCATGTTAGTGACATGCCTCTTTGAGATGGTCAGCGCTGCCCCAGGACGCAGAGCGTTGGTGGGTGCTCTTCTCCTCTCCTGATTCGTCACTCCAACATCCAGGAGTCTGAAAACGACCACACAGTTACATCTCACTATTATCATACATTACAATAACAGAAATAATGCTTTCTGTGGGGATCGGGCATGAGAAGCCAGGTCTAGTCTTCACCTGAGAGAAAAGCAGACCTGTTATCAGTACTGAGAGAGAGAGTACTGATCAAAAGTGGACGAAAAAACTATTAATTGACTATTAACTATTAATTGACTATTAACTATAATACTATTAATTGACATGGGATTAAACCCGTTTTCGACCAGTGGGAATAAAATTAATCATTCATTTTTGACAGAAATTGTCACATAGAACTGGCAAAACATTCTATAAAGTAAGGGTAATATGTAAAAGTGGTGCAAAATGGTCCCATAGCGCCACCAAAGGTGAGACCCAGTAGAACAAAGCAGACACTAAGTTGCACCACATTTCTCAAAACTCAGTGGACACATGTCACAGCAACAGGAAGTCGGGTACGATCTGCACGTTTCGTAAATGAACAAACTCGTCTGAGCACAATAATCACACCGACATAAAACACAGGCCAATTTTTACCCAACACATCAAAGAGGTTATGAGATGGTCTGACAGATTGAAAAGGGCGTGGCCATGACGGCAATCAGAATATTACCAAATTTTTGAACCATTTGCCACTAAAACAGGAAGTGCCCTGTAACTCTGCCGTACATCGACCGATCGGCTCAAAACTTAAAATGTAACACAAAAGAGACTCGGCCAGAAATCGTCAGCACATGAAAAGTAAGTCGAGGGCATCTTTAATTTCTTCTTGGGTTTTTCCAGCACATTGCTATGACGCACGTATTTACATGTTGGCATGTAAATACCCATGACTGTATGTGGGTATTGGGAGAGCATTAAAAGATCAATTGGAAGAGGGACTGAGCGGCAATAAGAAAGGAGTTAATGTCCTATTTTGGCAGGTTAATTCAGGTACCCATATACCTTTGTATACCTGCAATTTAAAGCGTGAAAGAGGCTTTAATAAAGTAACCAGGTGGACATGAGTCACTTTGCTGACTGTATACACAATCTATCAAACAGCAGCAGCACATTTCATGTCCATGCCACTTTAAGGATTAATAATAAACCCAGAGCAAAGAGGTCATCTGGCTTTTGAAGCTCCAGAGATGTGTAGGTGGTAAATGTCACACAAGCCGGAAGAAACAGGATGTAGAGAGCAGAGTGTGAAGCGGGGGGACATCTGAGGTTGAACAGCATGAGAGGATCACAGGGCAGGAAGGTGGGGGCATGAATTTGCAGCCAAACAGAGGAACACAGAACTGCAGCTTGTGAAATAAATGATCGCAGTGCTTTACAGTCGGAGCTGCAGCTGTCAACAATGTAAATCAAGTGGATACATTGATGTTATCGTCAGCAGACGACTCCAGTGGTCATGTGTGTCCCACAGAGACTGACAGTGGTGACTCATGGATTCCAGATGATGAAACTGAACATGAGGACAAACCCAGAGGAGAAGCTACAGCCAAACATGTTTCAATGTGTAGAAAACTTCAATCAGCAAAAGGCAATTATCATGTGGCTGGCAAATATTCCCTAATTCTTCCAAGATCATACAATGTGGCTCGATTGTTGTGTTGATGCTAAAAGCGGTAGGTGGTTTACACATGTGTGCTATGCTAGCAGCAGCTAAGGTAACCTGGCTAGATCGCTCCAATTTTCTCAAAACTAAGATTTCATTCATGTTTAAACCTGTACTCCTGTTTAAACCTCATTCTCGTTACTGACGTTTTCTCAAACCGGAGGTTGACAGCAGGTCTGTCTGTGGCACGGTGTGGAGGATGCAACCTGAACCACAAAACAACCACACTTGCCAAACTTTAAATGGCACCGAGGGTGAATTCAGAAAAGCTATTTTCATGTTAAGTCTAAAGGTGACATTTGCATAATAAACTAATGAATAACTGTCCAGAAGTCACTGCAGATTGAGACCAACTTGATGCTCAATGTTTCAATTGGTTTAGATTTAAATTTCAATTTTTTGTCAACACAATTGGAAGTGTAGAAATATTTACATGTGTAAAAGAAATGGTGTGGTGGGGAGAGAGCTAGCAGCATTTAATCTTTTGTCAATGATTTTATATTTATTGGACCAATATCTACAAAATAAAATGGGATTGGAACACCAATGTTAGTGAAGTGACGGCCGTATGGATCATTAAATCTCATTCAACATTCAGCCTAAAATGTACTTTGTGTTCAAACATTATCAAATGATAGCACAAGATGGCGCGAGCATTAGCCAGTAAACATCAGTATTTTCAGTGCAGTTGAAATCTTCTTCTTTCGGCTTCTCCTTTTAGGGGTTGCCACAGCGGTTCGCCTGCCTCTATCTTTCCCTAACCTTACGTCGTCTTCTGTTACATCTGTGGTCGTCCTCTTTTCCTCAATCTTCAACATCCTGTCCGACATAATCTCTATCCCTCCTCTGCACATGAGCAAAAACAACCTCAACCTTGCCTAACTGTATTTCCAATGGCTGTTAATACAAGAATCAGTATCAAAGCAGCCGTCTCTGTCACTCACTGCAGAAGCTCAGTACGGCAATAATCAATAAGTATGCCTTTACTCTCCTGTACAAATAACATGACTTATTTCTGTTTGGGGAACTGAACGCACTGTGACACCTGGCATGAAAAGTGAGAGCATGAGTGTGGGCCGGGTCGTGCTTACCTGTGTAGATTTATCTTTCATACAAGATGGGTAGAGCACATGAAGGTCAAGAGGCCACTGTCCAGCGAGGTAGGGTCCAGTGATAGTACCCAAGGAGGGAGTCCACGCAATGGCCCCAGAACTGCACACGTCCTGTGTCTTTGTCCTGTCAGCTGCACAAACACAACAAAAACACAAGAGGGAGATGGTACAATGTTCTGTCCGTGTAAAAGAAACATGGTGACTTTAACAACTTACTAACGCTAAACTTTACAAGAAAACCTGTATTGAATGGCTCTATATACTGTCAGCTCTCACTGCTCTATAGAAACCATTCCTAGAGACTGGGTTTAGTTTCCTTTTTGGGGTCACCAAATAAAGCCTTTTACTGAAGATTTGTGAGTACATGTTTTTAAATAATATTCATAAATGAAGGTGCGACTCATATGAATACAAATTTTCACCATCTACAGTATATCGTAAATTGGGTTTAAGCTATCCAAATGGTGCCATCGCTGACAGCAACTTTAGAAAGAAAACACAAGAGGGCAGGTATTTTATTTGCACATGCAAATAAGCACAAGGGTGTGACTGGAAGTTTTATGAGTGCCCTGATATGGTAGCATTCTGAGGGCTATAGTACAATGACTATCAACTCCGTGCATGTTCCTACACCTCATCTGGGCACTGTTGCTGTTGTAATCTGGTGATTTAGCAATTGGTCCCAACAATAGAGAATGCCATTGTACAAATTGGAGGTCAGGCGCTTTGCTGTAAATCTACAGGATTACAGGAACCCTGAAGGCAGGGATTAAATTAGACTTGGTGATGTTAAGTGACTCAGTTAGGTACCAGACAGTCGCATGACGGGGAAGAATACCTTTACCTCACACGGTATGTCAGCAAACCTACAAAAGCTGCATCACACAGGAATGTACTATAGCATCTCACAAAGCATTTGGTTTCTAAATCATACAAATAGCATGTGATTCCAGACATTCCTTCCAAAACAGCCATGTTTTTATTGTCTATTGTCAACTCTCCTCTCAGGACCGCCTTCATGTGACGTAACCATGTCCACCACCGCGTAAATTTAACTTCTAAATAAGAGATCGATCAAAATAAACCAGCATCAGCTGTGCCGCGCTTGTTCCAGTTTTAAGTGGTTTTGAGTCAAGAAATGACTAAATATAGGAAATGCAAAAAGTCCCAACACCTATCTGAGGAAGATGGCGATGACTACATCTGTATTGCTGCTTGCCTTGCGTCAGAGGGTAAATGAGATCCTTGTTCTTGTTTTCAAATGTTACTGTCAGCTTGAAATGTTTTAAACAAATTCCACAGAAGCAAAAATATGATTTGTTACTCTAAGTGAAACAGCAGCAGCAGCAGCAGCCCTGCGGGGGGTGTAATAAACAACATGTTTCCAGTAGAATTTCCAGTAGAACATCTGTTGTCAGATATACAAGCCTTTGACAAACAAACATCGGAAAAATCATTAAAGCAGATACAGTCGGCGAAGTCCAGTGTTCATGAGCAATACTACAGTTTTTCCATTAAATCTGTAGAGCTGTAGGCTTTGCATGATCCACAAGTAATTCAGTACATTGCTGTATTAGTTTCAGTTGCTCACACTCTTCATTTAACCCCCGCGCCCCTGAAAAAATAAATAAATTGAGTAATAACAAGAACCTCCACAGTGATTTCAACCATTTGAACATCCCAAACTACCAGGAGATACACTCTCAGTAGGGGATCATACATTATTCACAAGCTTCTATATAAAGAAAGTCACTGTTAAATCGCTGTTTGGAGTGGATTTATAAAGGACTCTTTACCACTCAAAGTGTTTTTACACTAAAAGTTACACTCACACACACTATACATCATTCACACATTGCCATCACACCCATGATGGGTAATGCTGGGGTTCTGTATCCTGCCCAAGGAAACTCTGGCAGAGGGACCAAGGCAATTCTTATCTTATTTCTATGAACACAATTATCACTGGACATGTTGCATTGTCTTCCTCTCTTCTCACCGCTGCTCTGTGAATAGCTGTAAACAAAAAGACAACAGTCGTTCTGTTCTCATGGGTTCTGCTATGTTCTTGTCCCAGCTCTCCTGCTGCTCAGGATGATGTTTTGCTTTTTGTGTTCGTGTGCCATAGTTTGCAATCCTGCCAATTTAGATGTACCACTCATTCGTCATATGATGTAATGACGACCTCATTAAGAAGTGCCACTGTTACAGTAAGCCTCATTGGGGCCTATGCAGCATGTGCAGGGTTCGCGTTGACCCTCTAATGCTTTTCACTCATCATATGTATCCGTGAACCAGCACAGCAGTGTACAATTACCAAAATCGTTATTAAATCTCATGACTAATGCAAAATGGACAAATAATAAGATTCTAAGCAGAGAAGTAATGGCTTAAATGTAAGTAAAAATGTATATAATATAATATTAAATTCAGAAATGCAATCACTGAATATATGTAAATACTATTGTGATGTGAAATACTTGACAAAAGATGTCTGTGTCTGTGTAAGTGGAAATAAATGAACTTGTGCTTCAAAAAGTACATCAGTTTGGAGACATAAATTCTGCAACCTCTTGGAGAACCAGACTGTGTGTTTTAGTCAGCAACTGTCCAGTGTTGGTGTGTGTGTGTGTGTGTGTGTGTGTGTGTCCACTACAACCTTTCATTTCTGTTCTTGGCTGACAGCAGTGGAACCTGACATTGTTGTGTAACGTTCACCTTACGGCTGCATGTGTCATTGCCAGATGCATTTCTGCTCACTAAACTTAGAGAGGCCATACAAACTGAGATAACTGCTCTTTACATCAGCTCCAACCAGTCCAATGCTGAACTGCTGCTTTCTGGATGGTTTCCCTCTCCTTTCTGAGAACCCTTGTGTGTGAAAGGCAGTCAAAGTCACCAAGACCATATTTCTTTTTGCTCAAAGCACGCATTTCAACACATTCATGGTCTTCATGGACATCTGAAAACCATGGACGTTGTGTTCTTTAGGGGAAGCTAAAGAGAACTCAGTCATCATTTATTTTATTTACACCTGTACTTTTCCTACTGTCCTTGATGTAAACATTGACTGAGGCTGACTGACAATAAACCCTCCTGGAATATCAAACACTGGACTTTTGACTGCAAAAACAGACAATGTAGTGCTTTGCGGTGACATGGTGATCATCTTTGTTGTGTCCTTGTTTGCAATGTAGTATTATTATTTGAATGCATGCAGTTGCAGAGGCTGGCCTGCTTGCCCAGAGGGCTCTGTTTATGTCTCTCAGACTGCTAGGCCCCAGTGTTGCCATAGGAGCCATGGCATTATCAGCTGACGACGTTATTTCTTTCCGTTTCTTAGGATGGCAAACACCCTCTGTATGAGGAATTATTAATCATCTTTCAGTGTGCAAGGAATGGTGTGAAAATCCGGGCAAACAGCCCGTCTCCTGTTCGCCAACGAGCCCTGTTAATCCACGACAGAGTAGCTGCATCATCACTACACGGGCATCCACATCCGTATTTAAGTGTGTCAGGGCAATGACAACGTAGTGAGGCTATTCTGTATGCTAATGCAAAAATCATCCCACTTAAAACGCAACTGTAACACGCTAATAACACTATAGAAAAACTTAAAGTGTGATGCGTTGCTGTATTGCTGGTACACAGCTATAGCCTAAGTGGAATAATAATGTGGAAACCCAGCGATTAAATTAACTTGCTCGATGATTATAACATCAAACATCAAATCCCCAATGTGTTATGACCCAATCAGAAAGCTAGCCAAATAGCCTAGCATATGCATATGCCTCTTTATGGGCAGTGCAAGCGAAGCTACAGAGATAATGGGTCGCTAAATCGAGTAAGCTAAGGAAAACGTGGCAATTTCAGGTTTTCCGGCTAATATGGTTATATATTTGCACGTTTGACAGACATTAGAGGCGGTGGTGTAATAATAATGGTCATGCTTTTCAATTCGGCATACATAAAATATTCGAATCGTTGCGCATTTGAGCAAAAATGTCATACTCTGTGAACCTTCGAGTGTTACTTATACTAGCTTCTCGCACCAAAACACGACGTGACGCCTATTGGCCAATGGTGGGCATAATGATGAAAGTTCAGGTTTTATGTATGCATAATGATAGATGGTGGAGTATACATAGGCCGAATGGAAGAGTAGCATGTTGTCTTTAAAAAAATATAAGTGTCCAATCTGCAAATGCAGGCATTGTGTTCTTTGATCACGTCAACCATTAACATGACTGTTTTCTTAAGCTAGTTTCGCGTGACGCTCTCAGCAAAGGAGACAGGATAGGCACTTAGCATGTCAAGCTATCTGAACGATGATGGTTGCATTACAGGACAACTTCCATTGACTTTAAATGACGTTATTACCTTTGCAGGTTGGCGATTGTGGGGAGCTTTCTGGTGAGCCTCTGCTGTCCGGCTGGGAGAGTCTTTGCCTGCGGACCAGCCTGCCGTCCGAGCCGCTTCCACTCGGGTTGGCGGGACTGGAGCAACGGGACGTCGTCGGTCCTGCGTTGCTCCCGGCTACTGAGGAGGAGGAGGAGGAGGAAGCGAAACGGGTTGGGCTGTGCTGGTTTCCACACAAAAGCTGGTACGGCACCGTTGCTCGGATGGGCTGCGTCCGGACTGTGTTGTTGTTGATAGAAGACGTGCAGCAGGCGGTGGGGGAGCGGCTGTGTTTAACCCGCTGTTGCTGCTGCTGGGATGAGCTGGCTGCTGCTGCTGCTGCTGGTGATGCTGACATGGTCCACCACTAAGACTCAATTGTTATGTGATGATATATATATATATATATATATATATATTAAAATATGTCACGGCATAACCTCGCTGTTTGTACGACACAACAACTTCTATAACTAATAACTACTCAATAACTAATTCTAACTATGTTACCGACGTTACTCTTGATGTCCACTCCAGCTCCAACACCACGACAAAAACACCTGTGGAGTCGATTACTTATCGGCCAAACCGTCTCGTTACTTTCTTTTTCTCACAACTTCTCACCTCACCTCACCTCCTCCCCCTTCTTCTTCTTCTTCTTTAGTTTCACTGTTTCCCAAACTGCAGTTGTTGACAACTCAAACAACCAAACAACTATTGACAGGAGGCTGGACTTCGAGGTGGAACCAAACCACGGCTGCGCACTACATTGGTAGAAGCGTAACCACCTACTTTAAAAATAATAGGTGCTCAAACGTTCGAGGAGTTACGGTAGAGTTCGTTGCGTTTGCGGTGCGGAAAAGAAACCGGAAAAAGGCATGTCATCACACTTTAACACATTCTCCAACTATGTTTTCAAGATAATTTCATGTTTAAAGTGGTCAAACTGAAGAGTGTGATATTTAGTTTCTTTAAGCTAACACTGACTTTATATCAAGTCTCAAGCAATTTTTACTGTAGACCTTTTGAGAAAATCAAAGGGAAATTCAGCTCAAAATCCTTAAAAAGGAAAAACTGTCACCGGTTCCCTATTCTTTCAATTTCAATTGTTCTTTCTTGCAATTTTACTGCAGAAATGCAAAGAAAATTAAAGGTGAATTCAGCTCAACAGCCAGTCATTTTCCCTACTGTAATATATTACATTTTATTTTAATCCTTGAAAAGTCACAAAAATGATTCCCCCACACTGTTCACGTTACTGTAGGAAGATAAGAAAAGTTAATTCAACTTTTTTTTAATGACATCCATAATTTCTAACTCGAGTAAAAAAACACGCTTTGTGTGTACGAGTCTGTACAGATATGAATTGGGAATTGTACTGTTATTCTGATCCAACAATTCTAAATAAGTACAACAATTCAATGTAATGCCATACACAGTCACAACCAGCATCGATAGGGAGGTTCTTGAAAAATGGGTAATGAACAACAAGTGAAATGGACAGGTGCATTTACACAGGTACAGTACATGGACTGCATGTTCAAGGCACAGTTAGGTTTTTTTTTAAGAGACCAAGTGTGATCAGGTACAAAGAATCAGAGGTACAATGAACCTCCTTTGCACAGCAGCCATTTTGACACATTTTGCAGGCCTGACTGACACGTGGTGCTATTTCAGAAGCGGCTAAACAGGCAAAGTGAAAGGATGGACCCATAATCGTCATGGTTCTGTTGAGTCCACACAAGTCAGGACAGTGTTGACAGGGAACACAGCATGCGCCCAGAAACGTAGGAAGCTAATGACTCATTTTGGGCCATTTACACGTGTGATTTTCCTGCTGTGACCAGTCAAAATGGCTGCTGTACAAAAGCTCCATTACAAGTAATCCTGGGGAAAACTCATGACTCCACAGATGGCTCAACGTGTATGTTCTCTTCTCGAGCAAAAAACAAAACAAAAAAACAAAAACACACTGTAAAGATATCAGTCCAACCAACTCCATGTACTATGCTAAGAACAGAATTCAAACCAAGAAAGTAAAGTCAACATATATATGAAAACAACACTCAAAGCAAAATCTTTACAGGAATCATGTCTGGCATCTTTTAAATCACCTTTTAAAGACACATTTTTACAAGTGTGCTTTACCATGACCCGGCGTCTTTTATGTGCAAAGTTGATCCGAATTTAATTGTCCTTATTTTGCAAGGATTTTGAGGACAGATCTCACGCTGTCCACAACATTCAGTTGCTTGAGTTGATGTATGGTTTAACCTCTGCGATATACAAGGCAGAACTAACGACACATTTATGAACATTTGGCTTCATTCATCAAATCATAATGGCTCCATAAACTCAGTAATGCAAAGACTCAAAGCAATTACAGAAAGTGTAAATAAAGCAATGAATTAATCATGAAATAACAGCGATTAACAGTTGTAAAAATGTTTAAAATGTTAATAGTTGCAAGCCACATTGCTACTGCATATAATTGCATCCGATTTAACTATGGCAATAACATGTTTAGTACAGTTTCATTTCATTATTCTGACCACTTCCACATGCCGCAGTTCAAATATAAACAACTGAGTCACAAGACCTGACGCAAATTCAAACTTTTGACACAGTGATTCTACTGAAGGTTCAATGTCCCAGTGGTTATTGCTTCACCATCCAGGTGCCACATCTTTAAATAAGCTCTAATCAAGTGGGCTTTTTTCCCCCCTCCCTCATAGCTTTTGAAATGAAAACATAATAATAATATATACAATAAATATTTCACGAGCACGGGAACCATAGATCTGTTGGCCATAAAATATCAACCTTTCTTTAAGGGATCATTTCAGTTTACTGGTGTGCAAAAGGAGTTTGAATTTATTAAATGAGCTGTGGAAAAAAACGTTTTAAAATGTCAACTGGATCTGGCTTCCACACACACACTGATGTCATGACTGTTTACGAGACCAAATTCTGCTTTTAAGTAGTCCGACTGTACAGATGTGTCTGATGCCAACGTGACTGAAAGTTTGGCGGAACTGAGAACCAGAGCTCTACTCATGCGGCTGTAACGCGAAATACGAATTTAACCCTTCCCAAAAAAAAAAAACAATAATCATGTAACAAATTTTATTATATTGTTGATGTGGTGGCTACAAAATAAATCAACGTTATGAGTGCTATGTAGCAAAGGTGGCTGGCTATGGCATGGGACTCTGTCCCATTCATGAAGGCAGATAGACGTGATGAAATGAAATGAAAAGAAGTAAAAGTGCAAGTATGATTTTCATATATTTGTGAGTGTACCTGCTCACGCCAAATCAGTGCAACATGTCGGCGCATATGAACCCTTATAAAGCAGACATTTTGTCACATTTCAGGAGAAAAGCGGCATACCAATGATGGCTCTCTTCAGCTCAACAACCGTAAACATCAGCCGTGATGACACAGAGGAAGCTAAATGAAGCTCAGAAACATTAATTCAACTATTTACACCTTTGCTTTTCCTATTGTGTGATCTGACAAAATGTCTGCCATAGAAAAAGGGACTTTTGCCTTCATCTTGTCTGGTGAGGTTGTTCAGTGGTAAACTGCTAGGTGATTATAATGTCAGCTAGAAAGAATATTTACGAAAAAACGGAAATTCACATACACTGCGTCAACAACCAATTACAAAGCAACCTTATACTGTGTTGTGGCCTCACAACTACAGCTCTTCATTTTGTTAAAGTGGGGAGGAGGGGAGATATGCTGTCCATACATAAAGTCATATTTTACTGTATAATTGAGAGAGAAATTTGAATTTAGCTAAAATAATTCTACTTTTTTCTGAATTTCTTAGATTCAGATGGGGGTAGCAGAACTCGAATAGGAAAACGGACGAGCACATAGGGTGCGAAGAAGGTTATCAGGTTAGTCAATGACAGCATTATTACCTAGAGTAAAAGACCTATACAAAAGTATTGACCTGTGTCTTAGTTCAACTTTGACCCGTCATATTTACAGTATTTATGGGATGCGAAAGATTAACATTAACAATTCAGGTATGTTTGGGTTGTTTTGGCGTAATCTCACTGTGAGTGCAATGTTGTGGTAAACCATATTTATCCTGTCGGGCATTTAAACAATGTCATTATTTACAAAGTGTAGTGTTCACACAAGGAACAGTTCAAACAAAGGTCCACTCTGTTCCCAGCAAAGCCATTAAGTTACAACTCGTCATTTGGTTTCGACACAGTGAGATTTCCCTGCCTCTATTCCTTTTCAATATCATCTAATTTCCATGGGTCAAGTTTGAAATTAAACTACAATAATCGGGAGTTAATCAGAGAATCCTACACAATGACACTTGCAGTTCAGTTATTCTCTGCTGTAGAGCTGGAACTTCTCTCATTTACCAACAAGCTGCTAAGTATGTGTTACAGTGTAAACACATGCTGATATTAACATAAAACAAGAAGAAACTAGGCATTATGGAGCACCGAGTTCTCCAAAGTGAAGTCATACTGAAAATTAGCCAGGTTGTAGTTAATGTCCCGGGACAGCAGCACATCCGGGATGAGGGAGAATCCTGCTTGCATGGTGAGGACATGAGGAGCCAAAGTGAAGGGGATGTCCCCGAGGACGTCCGGGAGAGAGGAGGCAGCGTCTGCGACTGCTGAGGGCCCCGCTGCCGGCCCCGTGCAGGGTATCTGTGTGTGAAGCTCTCTGTTGCCAGGTACAGCTGGATAAGACGGCTGGCAGGGGGGGGAGAAAGGAGACATGGATTTGATGTCATTGTTGAAACAGAATCACAGTGTTAGCCTGTGTGAATTCAACACACGTTAACCAGACTGACATTTGTACTAAATGGAATTTCTCCAGATAATCAGAGGTCTTGAACTCATGGCCCTCCAAAAGTTATTATTTATTTACATTCTGTTTTCATGTCCTCACAGATACAGTTATTGTGACATAAAGACGGAATCTTGAGGTAGAATGTTGCGCTCGTATTGCCCTCCTCTACCGACTAGTTGCCTTTTCTCAGAAAGTTAGCCATAGAGCTGAAACAATCCCGCGATGAATCGATTATTCATCGATTACTAAATGAATCGTCAACTATTCTGAGGTTTGAAGCTTTTTTTTCATGATTAAAACAAGATTTCTGTTTTAGCTTCTTAAAATATTTTCTTTGTTTCTTTGCTCCATATAACAAAGAAATATTTAAAAACTGATTCATTTTGGTTTGTGGACAAAACAAGACATTCAAGAACATCATCATTTCCACACTTGTTTAACGTTTTCTGATATTTTATGGACCAAACATTTACTCGATTCAAGTCCATGTTTTGTTTTAGATTCGCTGTGTGTGTGTCTGTGTGTGTGCGTGTGTGTACAGTGCAACACGTGACTGCACATTCCAGCATGCTGTTCCTAATTAGCGCACGTCACCGAAAACAAAGCTGTAATGCTGTCAAGTCCTGAACTCATCTTGGAAAATGACGGTCACCACACTGTACACTGTGGCTACAGTCATCCACATCAAAGTGGTGACACACTGTGCTGTGTGTGTAGAGTTTTAGCTGCAGGCAACTGGAGTTGTTTGAGTCGCCTACGGCTGACTGCTGACGAGGACGATGACCTGGATGACTGAGAACCTTCATAGATGTGTAAAGAGTTGTTTGTTCCAACAGATGACAGGCATGACATTAGATGTTGACGAGCAAACAAGCTTTTGTCAGCCGAAATTTGTATTTTTTTTCTCATTATGCAAGCAGATAAAAGACAGATATCTAAGGGTGATGCAATGGATTTTGCAGAAATGATAGAAAAATGGGAAATGCACAGTTTCAACTCGAATGACTTCTGATGTGGAAATGTGTGCCATGCAAACAAGTGTGACACTGTCATACTTTGAGATGACAGAGAGAACAGGGAGTCCTAGGAACACTATCATATTACTTGTTTCACACAATGAGAGACATCACACACACACACACACACACACACACACACACACACGGAGATCTGTGCTCTTTTCCAGTTCATCAGGAACTAAACTAGTCTTATCCAACTATAGACGCAGCATAACCCCATAGTCACTTCATCGCCAAAATTCCCAGCACCAAATTCTTTAGGGCTTGTGAATGAAGTTCCCTGTGTCCGTATAGAAGTCATCTTGAGTGTATTTACTCCTACCGCAATCTGTAGGATCTCCAGAGTGTGTTGCAAATCTCCTCCCTTCCCTCCAGTGTGTTTTGATTAGGAATTGTCCAGTGCCATTGTTCTCAAAACTACTGTGGAGCTGAGGAATTTCGACCGATTAACAAAAACATTTCTCATCTATTGCTCCATCCTCATCTAATGTCACTATACCAGTGTGTGAAGTGTGAAGAGGAAGAGGAGGAGGATGATGAGAGAGCAAATTATTTTATATTGGGAATAAATCTGCCTCCTGTGAAAAGTCCTTAGCTGACTATTTACACCACTGTATTTTAACACCGGCAATAATGATGTTACTTAATGGTGGAACCACTGGTCTATTTTTTACCATATATGCACCATGACGAGGAGGCGTGAGAGGAAACTCCTTACCAGCAGGTGGCGGTAGTCTGTATTACCAGCTAACTACCCGGCAGCATGTGGCCAGTTGTGCACTGTTGTGTATCAGGAGCCAGGACTTCCTCGTCAGTAGTTTCAACTGGAATGCAACCTCAGGTCGGATTTCCAACCCTACAAACTAGGAGCAACTTCACAAGCCCCCACATAGGATTCCAAGATGGCTGTCACTTGCATCAATGGGGAAACACCACAAAACTACCTTACGTCTTATTTGTTTCAGGGTAAGTCAGCTCTACACATTGTACAGTTTTAATGACTAACAATGGCTAGCCTGAGATACTGAGGTCAACTCATGTTACTCCCAGTTCTGACTTGGATGGGGAACGCACCAAGGCTGTTTGCCAGTAAATAAATGCCCCCAGGTGATGTATCGAGGAGAGATGGCAGCAGGGGACCAGAAGTTAGCCAGACAACATCACTAACAGCAGTTTCTAACAAACACTTCTTAATTCTTTATCGCTGCTATTTGAAGAGCGCATACTGCATACTTTGGAGTGACAAACTAGTGGGGTGTGGAGGGCAATAATATTTCCGACTGAAAGGCCTGTGACAGTGGGAGGGAAACTACAAGGTGTGTTGAACTTTTCTTTAACTCCAAGTCAAACACTTAAGAAGTCAAACTACACACATGTATAACCAACACCTACAGGACGTCAATGTAATGTGGGTGAGGGTAATTGTGAAAGGCCTGGATAAGAAATTCACCCAGAGAGGCAGATTTCAGACTTCGTTTTTTGTGCTGAGACGTCGTGTAATTAAAGGCAAATGTGAGACTAAATGCAGAAAAGATGTTGTTGGAGGAAATGGTGATCGTTTGCAATTAAGCGGCGGAGGTTTTCCCTTTGGGACTGGAGTACGGGGAGGGTGTAGCAACACAGTTCAAACAAGGTCTTGTTTTCTCCTCTGCTCCCGGGAAATAACTGCAGCAGGAAACGGTTGTAATGTCGAACTCAAAGACTCGTCTAGTTAAAGACTAGTTCAATTTAAACTTGGCATGATTAAAACAAAAAGCTGTACAATTACCTTAGTACATGTACAGTGATCAAAATCCCAAGAGAGACCTGTTGATTTTTTGAGTAGATTGCAACTCGGCTATCGTACACAACAGAGTCTCTGGTCTCACTAAAACATCTGTGTCTACATTTGCCTCCTTAAACTGAGTGAAAAGAGCTCCACAGTGTCACCGAGGAATTAATACACACTTGTATTTATTTTCTTCTATAATTAAGGAAGCAAATATTAGCAAGCTAAAAACATCGTATTCTTCAGACAAACAGAACTATCTGACATGTATGAGAACGTGTTTAAGTGGGTCGCATGAAGGAGGGGCTCGAAAATGTATTATCTGCCAAACGAGGGCCCGACAGGATAATTTAGGAATCACTGGCTTAGATCAGTCGGGCTTGGAAGTGTGTGTGTGTGTGTGGAGTGACTACAGCATTACTGCATCTCAGTGCTTCCTTTTGCACCGTGTTATTTAAACTTGAGGCATGAGCCGCTCACTAATTGTGGGACATGTGGTAACTCTAAAATGCCATATGGACCAAAAGGGTGTGTGCACACACACACACACATAGATGATTATCAGTTAGTTAGTGACTTTCTATTCATAATTTGACTGTTTAAAATTGCATTCACAAAAAAACTGCATATTTTCCTTGACCTCACGTGCAGTGTTTTCCAGTTTTGTACCAGCAGAGGGCGTACACATCAACCAAAGTGCTAACAAACGGGTGTGTTACGATAAGATACGTTGCGTGACGTTGTACTGGTGCGACGCCGACAGTGATCACGATAACACAACTATGGAGCAGCTCATTTTTTTCTGCTTGGTTTGTCTCAACAAAACGTCAAACTCTTGGCCGGTGAAGAAACACCGGTCACATGGGAGTGACGCTTTTCTGTCGTACCCTTACTTTGGTACACCAAGGGAAGGGTACCAAAAAATGGAACGGTTGGTCTGTGCACTCCTTGAGAAGGTGGCATGGCAACATGCCCGATGTTTTGGCAACACAAGTTACACATGGGAGCTTTAATTAAAAAGCTATGTAATTAACACTATCATATTAAGGCCGATGACGTAAATGAAAGAACAGAGAGAAAGACTGCAGGGACCTGTGGCTGACCCGGTCTCAGCTCCCTTTTAGAGCCACTGTGATGAATGTGAACGGCTCAGTCTTGACCTCTCAGCATCGACGATTGTTCAGCATGAACTATGCCATCTTATCTTATCTCGAACCGTTTGGCAGCACGTTTCCTGCTTTAAATGTCATTTCATGAAATCAGATCCCCCGCGTGTGCATCAGTTAACTCACCTTTGATGGCTGCACTATCACATTAGTTGTCGGTTGTGCAATGTTCATGGTCTGCATCTTCCTCCTCTGCTCCTCAACCGTCTCTCCTGCGGAGACAACACCGTTTACTACGACTAAAAACAAGTGAGGCAAGCAGGTGAAATAATACAATTTAAAGTAAAGTCCAGGATGTCACTAGTTCCTGCTGAACATTTCCTCTCGTGGAAATGCAGCAATAGAATTAAGGGCTAAAAATAACTCATCTTACAATGAACATTTCCTTGTATCCCTCTGCCACAGAAGAACAAAAACAAAACAAGACTGAACTCATAACCAGCCCATCTGTGCATCATTACTTGTCATTCCTGACTGTTTGAATTCATTGGCACCGTGTTGCCTCTACGGCCATCTTTGCGATGGGAACAGGACTGTCAGGGCGGTCAGCGGGGAGTTTTCAGCGAATGTCTGTGAGCTCAGTCGGTCGCCTCCGTCTGAGAGACGAAACCTGGCTCCGACTGTTGCTCTCTCCTGCCAAAATCACCGCGTATCTCCTGACCATCTGTGTTCAACTCCTCCAGCTCGTCCAATTAAAGCCATCAGAGTGAGAAACAGCAAATATTACTGCGTTTCTCTGGCACTGACCGACAATATTAGATTTTATTTTAGGATATGTATTTTTGTGAGTTTAGGTAAAAACAGCTTGGGCTTTTTAAAAACAATGAAACAATGAATATATATATATATATATATATATATATATATATATATATATATATATACACAATATATACATACATAATAGTCACATCAAATAACAGCATTTACTGGAGTCCTTTTAGACTTCCATTAGGTATAGTACATATAAATAGGGAAAAATGTGGATCACTGTTTCCCAAACCTCAGATTTAAGCTAAAAAATAATGCTTCTTGCTTACATTTTCTGGGTTGTTTTTTTTTGTTTTATTTTAGTTCATGGTGTTCCTCATTAGATGCAGTTGCATTACTTGTTTTATATATTTATATATTGAAGGAAGTTGTGAAATTCATGACACTTAAGACTCTGTCACACACTGAAGGATGATCATGAGGCCCGAAGCATGACAGAGAAACGCCCTGATGCTCCTGTGGTAGTAATAGTTTTCCCCTTTTCTATCATTTTGTTGTCAGTCACATCACATCTGTGGAGCTCAGCAAGTCACTACGCCTAAATCACAGTGCAATACCATACATCTACGTGAATGAATGACTGGCATAGGCACAATATGTTTGGTATTATTGACCAAAAAAAAAAATCCATAATTTCAGCATCATGTAAATTCTCCGTTTAAAAGTGCACTCCTAATAGGAGAGAAACTACACACAAACATTTCCAGATGTGTACAATAAAATAAATCAGATTTACCACCATCCACCTGACTAAACAGAGATATTTGCTGTTGTGCATGTTATGCGTAGGGAAAATGAAACGGCTCTCACCGATGAAAACAAAGCCTCCATCTGTGTCCTTGTCCGATGTGGGTTTCTTCGAGTCTTTGCGGAGACCAAGGAAACTGAACATGATGAGACTCTGTCAACAGAACAACAGCAGCTGCTATTTGAGTGAGAAATGTAAGCATTAGTGACGATTATGACTATGAATATTAACTTCCTGCAATATGACTCGAGTTTGAAAACAGTTTTGAAACGTGAGCTACGCTGGAAATACAAGCGGCACCCTGCTTAAACTGGGGCTGCAAATAATAGGTTTGAGTAACAACATGATAATACAATAAACTGTGGTATCTAAGGTCAAATGTATTTATATAGCACGTTAAAAAACAGCCTCTGTTGCCCCCAAAGTGCTTCACGTGCTTAAATGAAGTTAATGGAAGCAGTAAAATACAATAAAACAATTGAAACAACACAAACATAGAGGAGGAATGGTAAGAATTGCACCCATTAAATAAATATAAAAAAAGAGTCAAAAAAGAGGCGGTACTCTTGTGCTGGCGAGGTTAGACGTCAATGATTAAGTCAAACCTTCCAAGTTCCTCACATCTACTGCATTATGTACAAACACTGGGGCCCTGAGAGTATATAACATTACATATTCCTCATTTAATACCTCAATAAAGAGTGTTTGTCCAACAAACCAGTCTTTTATTTACACCCAATGTCATCATGTTACCAATGCTCTTCATGAGAGACGGAAAGAAAAACAGGGCACAGCACTTAGGTCACATGAGCACCTGTTAACAAAGCCAATAAAAGCTGGTAAATCTTGCCAAGCTTGAGCCAAAGAAAACAAGTCAGTGCATTAGAGGATGTGTAAACTTGACATTTTTCTTGACCCTAAATTACCATGAAGAGCACAAGACTGGAGTGCAAGGGCGAGCAGTAGGTGCAGGGAACAACGTTTAGGCACAAAGAAGGAAGAAGGAGACATACAAAAAAGACAAATCTTATCAATTAATCCGTCCACTATTTTCTTGATTAACTGAATATTTGTAGACACTATCGACAAGATATCCGTACCGTTGATAGTCGATTACTAACAAATGAATTGTTGCAGGCCGAAGCTGATCATACACTATTAGATGCTGCCTGTAGATTCAGACTCTTTATTGTCATTATGGAGTACAACGAAATAGAGTTTTTGGTATCAAAGCCACAGATACAATCAAAATCCCCAAATTTAAAATAAATGCAGTGTGTGAATTAAAATCTCAAGGCATAAGAAAATAAAACTAACAGTAACAGACTTAGCGTAAACACCCGCCGCGTATATTAAACTGACTTTATGTATAATCGACAGCATGAATGTTAATTGTAATTAAATTAATATTTCTGGTTGTAACCAGAGTCTTTCGTACCCTTTCAGTCTTATCTTTCAAGGCGAAACGAAACAGAAGTCCCCAGAAGGTGACGAAGCGATGATGTAGCTAATGAAGCTCTGTGCCATTAAGTTCACATGACGGATGTGAAATCATTTCCTGCTTCAACAAGGTCTTCGTTCCTGTTAGTTTGGATTTATTCAGTTATTTTACGATCAGTATTGAGACGTTATTTTCGCTAACCTGCTGTAAAACACTGAATATTCCCTCATGTAAATGTCCACCGCGTAATATCATCCGTGTTATTGTGGTCTCAAGTTGACGTCAATGCCCTAAACATATGTCGTGTCCGTAAAGAAACTATAGACATCACCTTTTGGTTCCTCTACGAGTTAAACTGGGAGCAATGCTTGTCGGAACAATTTGTTGGTGTTTCCGGGGAATCGTTGTATTAGAGCACAACGGATATGTCGCAGGGGGAGTGAGTGGCGTTCGATTTCTATTCCTCTTGTGCAGGCAAGGCGGGGTTTTCAGCGCCAGTATAGGTTCACCGCCCGTTCGCGCTGCCGCGAAGAACAAAAGTACGCCGCGGAACGTTTCCCGCGCTCTGCCGCTTTGTTCCGAGTCCAGTATCAACTATAAACCGACACACTGACAACATGGCAGGAATCATAGATGTTCCAAAACCGAGGATAAACTGCTCCATGCTGTCGCAACACATTAACAGACCGGTGTGCTTCGTTGGGCGGGTCGAAAAGGTTTAGAGCTCAAGTTAAAAATGTTGTTGTGCTCCTATTATAATGACGTTGCACTGTACATGTCAGTAACGTGGAGTGTTTATTGTGTGTGTGTGTGTGTTGTCAGGTTCACCCAACAGGAAAGACCTTCACTTTGTTAGATGGAGAAGGAAAGGTCGCCACAGTGGAACTGAACGAGCCTGTAAGTCCATATTGTCACTTTCTGTTATCAATACATCTCTAGACTTAAGTCGTAATGTTTTGCCCCGTGTCCATGACTTGAAATTAAACAACTAATTAAAGCTGTAGTAGGCAAGATTACTACAATTATGATAAGATGCAACGTACAGCTGCAGTGAAATTACAGTGAAACATGTAATGCTGTGGTTTTATTTAAAGGGATTTTTGGCGAAAGCAAGTTGTCAAAGGTCACTTCAGACATTAAGAAATATTGAAAATACCGCTTGTCATCGATCTGTCTCACCTGCAACACGAAGGAGTAATATTCAGCATTAATCGGAAGACTTACATTTAGTGTTCTTACGTTCCAGTGCCATGAAATCTGCTTGCGTTTCAGTCTATTTTGGATCATGTGCAATAAAAATAACCCCTTTTATTCATCACTATGTTAATGCCCTACAACTTGGTGCATTCTGCACTGCCCTCTAGAGGAAGTATGGCATAAATGTCCATACCAACCTTTCGTTTGTACAAGTGAACTAAAAATGACACACAGGGGACATTGACAGGTCATGTGACAAAGCAAGCAGGAAGTCATAAACGCAGAACCCCAAGACAAAATAAGAAACCAGGAAAAACAAACAAGCAAGAAATGAAAACAAACTAACCGAAAGAAAGAAATAGTACTGTGAAGAGGTCTTTGGTGGTGTGTTTTGATGCATTTCTATTGTGGAAGGACTTGGAAGGAGTGTTTCAAATGAACATTACAAGTTTTTATTTTTCTATTTCATAATACCACTATAAATGCGATAAGTGATTCTCCTACTTTTATTCCAGTAAATATGTTTATTGCCATTTGGCATCATCACAATTAGATACTTTATTTAAATTTTTAATTTGCATACAGGATATGTTTTAGGTTTTTATACCTGCCGAACCATAACCAGTGGGTACGGAAAGTATTCAGACCCCTTTAAATGTTTCACTCTTTGTTTCATTGCAGCCATTTGCTAAAATCAAAAAAGTTCATTTTATTTCTCATTAATGTACAATCAGCACCACATCTTGACAGAAAAAAACCCTGAAATGTAGAAATTTTTGCAAATGTATTAAAAAAGAAAAACTGAAATATCACATGTTCATAAGTATTCAGACCCTTTGCTGTGACACTCCTATTTAACTCACATGCTGTCCAATTCTTCTGATTCTCTTTGAGATGGTTCTGCTCCTTCATTGGAGTCCAGCTGTGTTTAATTAAACTGATTGGACTTGATTAGGAAAGGCACACACCTGTCTATATAGGACCTAACAGCTCACAGTGCAAATGACAGTCATGAGGTCGAAGGAACTGCCCAAGGAGCTCAGAGACAGAATTGTGGCAAGGCACAGATCTGGCCATGGCTACAAAATTATTTCTGCAGCACTCAATGTTCCTAAGAGCACAGTGGCCTCCATGATCCTTAAATGGAAGAAGTTTGGATTGACCAGAACTCTTCCTAGACCTGGCCGTCCAGCCAAACTGAGCAATTGTGGGAGAAGAGCCTTGGTGAGAGAGGTAAAGAAGAACCCAAAGATCACTGTGGCTGAGCTCCAGATATGCAGTAGGGAGATGGGAGAAAGTTCCACAAAGTCAACTATCACTGCAGCCCTCCACCAGTCGGGGCTTTATGGCAGAGTGGCCCGACGGAAGCCTCTCCTCAGTGCAAGACATATGAAAGCCAGCATAGAGTTTGCCAAAAAACACATGAGGGACTCCCAGACTATGAGAAATAAGATTCTCTGGTCTGATGAGACCAAGATTGAACTTTTTGGCGTTAATTCTAAGCGGTATGTGTGGAGAAAACCAGACACTGCTCATCACCTGCCCAATACAATCCCAACAGTGAAACATAGTGGTGGCAGCATCATGCTATGGGGGTGTTTTTCAGCTGCAGGGACAGGACGACTGGTTACAATTGAAGGAAAGATGAATGCGGCCAAGTACAGAGATATCCTGGAAGAAAACCTCTTCCAGAGTGCTCAGGACCTCAGACTGGGCCGAAGGTTCACCTTCCAACAAGAAAATAACCCTAAGCACACACCTAAAATAACAAAGGAGTGGCTTCGGAACAACTCTGTGACCATAATTGACTGGCCCAGCCAGAGCCCTGACCTAAACCAATTGAGCATCTCTGGAGAGACCTGAAAATGGCTGTCCACCAACATTCACCATCCAACCTGACAGAACTGGAGAGGATCTGCAAGGAAGAATGGCAGAGGATCCCCAAATCCAGGTGTGGAAAAACTTGTTGCTTCATTCCCAAGAAGACTCATGGCTGTACTAGCTCAAAAGGGTGCTTCTACTCGATACTGAGCAAAGGGTCTGAATACTTATGACCATGTGATATTTCAGTTTTTCTTTTTTAATAAACTTGCAAAAATTTCTATATTTCTGTTTTTTTTTCTGTCAAGACACGGGGCTGAGTGTACATTAATGAGAAATAAAATGAACTTTTTTGATTTTAGCAAATGGCTACAATGACACAAAGAGTGAAACATTTAAAGGGGTCTGAATACTTTCCGTACCCACTGTATGTTTGTTGCCATTTGGCGTCATCACAATTAGATACTTTATTTAAATTTTTATTTTGCATACAGGATATGTTTTGGGTTTTTATACCGTGTATATGCCGAACCATATACATACAAATGCTTTTATGTAATTTTAAAATGTTGTTATTGCAAGAATTTCCCCTGGCATATCATGATATGACTTCACGCTCATGTCACCCAACCCTTATGTACAAATTACCTGGAAATTTATTTCACTGCAAGTTGTAATACTCAAACATGAACAGTAGGGGCAGCGCAACGAAGGCTGTAAAGTCACATAATCTCAGGAGTAAGGTTGGAACAATTGTTCATTTGTATCAGGCAATCATATTACAGATATTAGAATGTTTGGACAAAACAAACTATAAGTACCTCATTCAACCCCAATTCAAAAATTCTCAATTATTTTTCTAAATGCACATTTACATTATTTTCCAGCTGGAAGAGGAGCTGAGTGGCGTCGTGGAGGTGGTTGGTATGGTCTCCAACAAAGGAGCGATCATGGCCACGACATACAACATCATGCGAGAGGACAAAGGCATTCCCTTTGGTAGGTTTCACTTTCATATCACTAAACACAGCAGCTGTGTGGTCTGTGTTGTGACTCACACTACGTGTGTCCCCCCCGTCCCCGTCTCTGTCCCCGTCCCACAGATTTGGAGCTTTACAACGAAGCCCTGAAGGTCGTCCACGACTTCCCACAGCACTACCCCTTTGAGGTGGCGTCCAGTGGATAAGCACGGGCATTAGATGTGCTCACTAAAGTTGTTTGTTTTTTTCTGTTGTATGCTTAAATGTTCACAAATGTCTATTGTTCTAAAAAAAAATTAAAACCATTAAAAGAGCAGAGTGGTTTTCTTTTTTTTGTTCTCAAAAATGTTGAGGGTGAAGCAGAAATAAAATGATGCCCTCTGTGAATATGAGCTTAATGGACAGCAGGGGGCAGTGTAATCAAACATGCAGCCTGAGTGAATTTCATTATGAAGAAAGAGTGATGTAATGTTAGGTTCATTGTGATCAATAATACCTTAATATTTTAATCTCTCGTGAGGGTTACAGTCTTAGTACAGAATAGTAAAACAATAAGAATAACGGAAATGACAATGAAAGTGACACCAGCAGGGCAACATTTCCTTTTCAGTAAATGATCAGTGCAACATTACATATATAAATAACTTATTGGTTTATTTCAAACATGACGGCAGTAAAAAAAACATGAATTGTCTTTAATTATGCATAATATGCATATTTCATATATGTCTGCAAGTGAGAAGGAAGAAGTGTCCTAAACCAATTTCATGTGTTCAAATGTTAAAACTTAACAGCAATAAAACTGCAGACTAACCCCAAAATCTATTTACAGACATTCAAATACATCACAGTTACCTTTACGCAGCACACCTTATAGAAAAAGTCTTTGATAGAAGTTTTATATAATAAGGACAGTATATTTTACAGTTTTGCCCATTAGAGAGAGAGAGAGAGAGAGAGAGAGAGAGGTATTTCTTCAAAATGTGAAGCAATTGAAAGAAAGTCAAGAATTCCGAGATTAAAAAGAAGTAAATTCTGAGATCAAAGTCAGAATTCTGACTTTTTTTCTGAGAATTCTGAAGGGAACATACTTGGGTGATCACCTAAAAAAAAAATATATAATTCATTTCACTGGCACTTAAATCAAATAAATCAATATTCAGTAACATGACCACAGAGCCCCGCAGATATGGGGATTTTAATTTGTGATTAATACGAGTCACCTCAGAATAGAGACACATAATGCGATCAAGGAGGATATTAGAGCTTTATAGTAAACTGTATAGATGTGTATATCATTATCATGGGGGTGGGAGGGGGGGGGTCAATGTGAACTGCTGTTGAAGAGCTTTAAGCACGTAACTGCCACACTGAAGGGTGGAAGAGGAGTCGCCTGGAGGGACGCAGCTGCCGTGTCCAGCAAGTTGAGACACTGCTGTTAATGTGTCAGCATCTGCTTCCAGCCACTGACACTATCACTCCATCTCTCACACACACACACACACACACACTGCAATGTCATGGAGACAAATTGGTTTTATGTCAGACACACACACACGTGTTCATTCAGAAAGTAGTTAAAAGTGTCATTAATTCAGAAATTTAAAAACATTTTAGGGTTGAAAAAAAACGATACTAACTGAAACATATTTGTATTTATTTTTTCTATTTCTGAGACAAAAGTGAAAATTCTGCCGTTAATCTCAGAAATAGGAAAAGTCAAAATTCTGTCCTTAATCTCAGAAATAGAAAAAAAAGTCAGAATTCTGTCCTTAATCTCAAAAATAGAAAAAAAAGTCAGAATTCTGTCCTTAATCTCAGAAATAGAAAAAAAGTCAGAATTCTGAGATTAAAGTCACTTGACCTTTTTTTCTATTTCTGAGAAAAAATAAGGCAGATTTTTTTTCTCAGAAATCTGACTTTAATCTCAAATTTCAAAATTGCTGTTTTATTTGTTTTCTTCTTTCACATTTTTTTTACAAGTGGCCCTCATACTCTTCCCTACTTTTGACCTCTGCATTTAACCAATTCTTTGTTTTATACACACACACAGGAGCAGTGGGCAGCATTTATCAGCGAGGGTGGTCGGACGTTTTTCTCCTGGACACTGCCAGCCCCTGACCCCTCTCTTGACCCCTCCAGTTACAAGCCCTATTCCCTTCCACTTGGCCATGTGCTGCCCTAACTGCTGGGTAACCAGAAGTCATGCAGCCAGTGCTGTGTAACACACAGGAGAGTCAGGTGTGTGTGTACGCTTTGCGTGTCGTTACCTGTTCTGGCTCTCGTTAAATGAAGTCCAAGTACTGCAAAGCCTCCATGGTCATTTCACAACAGTGAAGATGGGACCAGAAAGAAATGGAACATTATCATGAAGACTTCTATGGTTTTAAAAAAGTGATTGAAACATTTTTGGTAAATTTTCCTTTCTCAGAAATGTTACAAATTATTTCTTGTATCATTTACTTGCATTACTGTAATTGAGTATGTTTTTTGTGTTTGTAATTTTTTTGGAAGTACTGTACTTTGTTATGTTTTAAATTACATTTGTTACTGAGTAAAAACAATGAATAAAATAATAACTCACACACAGGAACATTTGGCAGTGAAAGATGAGGACAGGTGAAAAGGCCCCCTGAGTGAGTGACATTTGTGACCTTTGACCCATGTTGACTGAAACATCTTTAATTTTGTCAGCACTTTTAATTTGTAACAATTTGCCTTTAATTAAAAACAATTCATGTGAGATTTGTGTCCCCTTGTCCTTTTTGCACGACACAACAAAGAACCCCAACCATGTTAAAAAACAAGACTGATGTTATGACTGATTTTGGACGTCATACTTAGTATGACTTTTTTGACTGATTTTGGACGACATACTATAGTTTGACTTTTTTGAGTGATTTTGGAGGACATGCTATAGTTTGACTTTTTTCAGTGATTTTGGACGACATACTATAGTATGACTTTTTGACTGATTTTGGACGACATACTATAGTTTGACTTTTTTGACTGATTTTGGAGGACATGCTATAGTTTGACTTTTTTCAGTGATTTTGGACGACATACTATAGTATGACTTTTTGACTGATTTTGGACGACATACAATAGTATGACTTTTTTGAGTGATTTTGGACGACATACTTTAGTTTGACTTTTTTCAGTGATTTTGGACGACATACTACAGTATCAATCAGTCAAAAAAGTCATACAAAAGTCATAGTATGTCTTCCAAAATCTGTCAAAAAGTCATACTATAGTCAGTCAGTCATCATCTACCGCTTTATCCTCTGCCAGAGGGTCGCGGGGGGTGCTGTGCCAATCTCAGCTACATCGGGCGATAGGCGGGGTACACCCTGGACAGTTGTGTTGTGGACAGTTGTGTGTGGCCCTGCCCATCGCAGGGCCACACACAACCATTCACTCCTATGGTCAATTTAGAGTGTCCAATTTACCTAATCCCCACATTGCATGATTTTGGACTGTGGGAGGAAGCCGGAGAACCCGGAGAGAACCCACACACACGGGGAGAACATGCAAACTCCATGCAGAAAGGCCCTTGTTCCAACCGGGGCTCGAACCCGTGTCTTCTCGCTGCAAGGCGAGAGTGCTAACCACTACACCATCGTGTGGCCCGTCATACTATAGTATGACGTCCAAAATCAGTAAAACAAGTCATACTATAATATGTCATCCAAAATCAGTCAAAAAAGTCATACTATAGTATGTCTTCCAAAATCCGTCAAAAGTCGCACTATAGTATGTCGACCAAAATCACTAAAAAAAAGTTATAGTATAGTATGACATTCAAAATCACTAAAAAAAAATTCATACTATAGTATGTGGTCCAAAATAAGTCAAAAGTCATACTATAGTATGTGGTCCAAAATCACTCAAAAAAGTCACACTATAGTATGTCGTCCAAAATCAGTGAAAAGTCACACTATAGTATGTCGTCCAAAATCACTCAAAAAAGTCAAACTATAGTATGTCGTCCAAAATCACTCAAAAAAGTCATACTATGGTATGTCGTCCAAAATCAGTGATAAGTCACACTATAGTATGTGGTCCAAAATCAGTGAAAAGTCATACTATAGTATGTCGTCCAAAATCACTAAAAAAATTCATAGTATAGTATAACATCCAAAATTACTAAAAAAAATTCATACTATAGTATGTCGTCTAAAATCAGTCAAAAAAGTCATACTATAGTATGTCGAGCAAAATCCGTCAAAAAGTCATACTATAGAATGTCGTCCAAGAAAGTCATACTATTGTATGTCGTCCAAAATCAGTCAAAAAAGTCACACTATAGAATGTCGTCCAAAAAAGTCATACTATTGTATGTTGTCCAAAATCAGTCAAAAACGTCACACTATAGAATGTCGTCCAACAAAGTCATACTATTGTATGTTGTCCAAAATCAGTCAAAAACTTCATACTATAGAATGTCATCCAAAATCAGTCAAAAAAGTCACACTATAGAATGTCGTCCAAAAAAGTCATACTATTGTATGTTGTCCAAAATCAGTCAAAAACGTCACACTATAGAATGTCGTCCAACAAAGTCATACTATTGTATGTTGTCCAAAATCAGTCAAAAACGTCATACTATAGAATGTCGTCCAAAATCAGTCAAAAAAGTCACACTATAGAATGTCGTCCAACAAAGTCATACTATTGTATGTTGTCCAAAATCAGTCAAAAACTTCATACTATAGAATGTCGTCCAAAATCAGTCAAAAAAGTCACACTATAGAATGTCGTCCAAAAAAGTCATACTATTGTATGTTGTCCAAAATCAGTCAAAAACGTCATACTATAGAATGTCGTCCAAAATCAGTCAAAAAAGTCACACTATAGAATGTCGTCCAAAAAAGTCATACTATTGTATGTGGTCCAAAATCAGTCAAAAATGTCATACTATAGAATGTCGTCTAAAATCAGTCAAAAAAGTCACACTATAGAATGTCGTCCAAAAAAGTCATACTATTGTATGTGGTCCAAAATCAGTCAAAAAAAGTCATACTATAGTCAGTCGTCCAAAATCAGTCAAAAAAGTCATACTATAGTAAGTCGTCCAAAATCAGTCAAAAAAGTCATACTATAGTATGACGTCCAAAATCACTCAAAAAAGTCACACTATAGTATGTCGTCCAAAATCACTCAAAAAAGTCATACTATAGTATATCGTCCAAAATCAGTCAAAAGTCACACTATAGAATGTTGTCCAAAATCAGTCAAAAAAGTCACACTATAGTATGTCGTCCAAAATCACTCAAAAAAGTCATACTATAGTATATCGTCCAAAATCAGTCAAAAAAGTCGTACTATAGTATGTCGTCCAAAATCAGTCAAAAAAGTCGTACTTTTGTATGTCGTCCAAAACTCAACAAAATGTCATCTCGTCCAAATGTCATAGTTTTGTCCAACCCATGTTGTGTTCTAACTTAGCCATCACGTTGTTTCAAACAAAGACTTCCAGTATTTCCAGTATTTCTAAGATGCATTTCATCAGAAATGACAAAGTTCGCAGAAATACTACCCATCCCTGAGCACAACCGCACGATTGCAACTGTGAATCATCTCTTTGTTTGTTTTACAAATTTGAATCTCTTCATCCTCCTGTGTTCTTACATAACTCACTTGGACATCGTCCACACATTTGACAAGGAAGTTGTACAAAGGTTGTGGCACAATGTCAGGAAAATGGATTAGGTATGTATAAAACATGACCACTTTAGTGAACCCCTAAATATACCTGAACCTGTGGGAACCTCGAGTGGAATTCTTTAGATGAGTGAACAGGTCCACAGGCAGACTGAGGCAGCTTTTTATAGACTGAGACTCCTGAAACTGTCATATTAAATTCCCCTCATGATCCTCTTGATGTTGGTCGGTCCTCGCCAACGAAAACATGTTTCTCGTGTTATCCACCCATTACCTCTTCACACTCCTGTCTCTTGTCATCACCAGTCATATTAATGTGAATCTCCATCGTCGCTAGACACCCATACATTACTGGAAATTGAAGTATGTGCTGCACTGTTTCCAGCCGCGCCAAAGTCCACAGAGAAAACCAATGATTTTACATCCCATCACACAGGAGCTGTTGCTGCCTCCATCCCATCCCATACTGTCTAAAATGTGATATCTTGTGGCTTTGGTGTTTTCAGTTTTTCGTTTGGATTGACTGAAGTGACACAAACATTCCACACGGGGCAGCAGTTAGACCAGTAGCTCCAATGTCACTACAAGCTAAAAACACGGATTTTCTCTATGGGCTTTGGTGCAGGAGATTGAGCAGTTTGTGAACTTCTGCTCCCTGCTGCCCAACGTTTCTTAATGTCCCAGGGTCAGTGTAGGTTTTCTTTTCGTGTCATATTATGTATAATGTGTAATCATTCTTGCACTTTCTTCTTGTTGCACTTCTGGTGAGATGCAAACCTCATTTTGTTACTCGAAACTTGTATTTGAGTAATGACAATAAAGTTGAATCTCATCTCATCTCATCTCAATGTATGTATATTTATTTTTATAGGGGGCACAGGAGTTTCTTTTATTTGTCTGGAGCCCTGGCCTCCAAAGATCATTTAATGAGTGCCCTGGTGCCAGGCTGGTTCACAGAAATGGCAATACCTCATACAACCACACATCAGAAAAAGCCTGAACTATCCCTCTGAGGCTTTTCCTCTGCAGGGCTGGATTTTTACGATACCATTCTCTCTTGCCTGTTAACCCTGGAATGACCACAATAACTGCCCGGCTGAGCGGTGGATCTTGTAAATGTCTCCATGTTTTAAGGCCATACGTCAAGAGGTGATCAGTTCATATTATCCACATACCAACGTGGACAATGTCACAGACGCTGTCTGTGAATATAGCGGCTCCTATTGATGCAATGTGAGCCGACATGCCTCGAACGACCCTTGCATATATGAGGTTGTCACGCCTGCCAAAGTCTGAAGTGCCACGGGGAGCTTTAACAAATGTTCCAAGCAGGCCAAGTTCAACAAGGCTTCATACCTGAAAGCGTTTCTTGGAAGCACTCACCTGCCCTGGGACTTTCTCTGCAGCCTTGGCTTCACTTTCAAAAAGCGTGACCTTGAGTTCAGCTCAGTCAAAGAGTTTGCACTCAAGGACATACAGCGGTGAGTGAGAAACTCAGTCAAGGGAAAACGACGACTCTGCCATCAAAGTGATGTGAAGTGGGAGAAAATGCTCGATGGGGTGGATTGGTAGACGCGTACCTGGCTGCAGTGCAGGTTGATTGATTCGACTAAAGGATTGTAGATTATTAATTAATCACATCGCACAAATGACAAAAGAAAGTGACACAACACTGTCAGTTACTCACTGCTGCTGCTTAAGAGTCACTCCTCCTGTTTAGCCACCATTCACCATAACTTCTGTATGAATCAGTCTGAATTTGTGGTGACATTGGCATGTAGTTGTAGACAGAGGCGAACCTCGACTGGGTTGGGCCCCTGGCAAAGAAGCTAATTGGGGCCCTTCACTATCCCAGCCCACCCTGATCACCTGTAGATGGCAGCACCAGAAACTGTGCTGCCATCAAATCTTCCAAGTCCAAAGGTCTCCAACTACCCATGAAGGGGTTTGGATGTGATGGTAAATAACAAATCCAAAAATTTGACACATATGCTACAATGACATCGTTATCGATACAAACTGTATCGATACAAAGTGTGATGGCACGCAAAGTTCAGCTTTTGCCGGGAGCCTCCGTGTTTTTTTGACACCGTGCTAATGATGTCAGAACATGCCCTTCAGGTAATTCTACAGTTTACCTGAGATATTCACACTCAACCAAACATAAATTAAATCCTCTCTGTTGCTTCTTGCAGCATAGAGAAGATATATGTTGTGCAATGACGTGAAACTTGACTTTGATGGGTTTTTTTTTCTGGGGCCGGTCCAAGCCTCTATGGGGCCCGAAGCTGCGGGAGTATATTAGTAGTATATTATTTATGCCAATGTAACACTAATGTAAAACCCTTTTAAAACCCTTTTAATGACTTTAAACTGAGGGTTAGCTGATTGGCTGTTTAATTCTGGTCATTAGTCATTAGAGGAATCTCATTCTTTAATACTCGTCAAGGTCCTGGTAACTTCTAACAACTATTACATCTCACTTATACCGTCTAATATTGAGCTTTCCCAACATTAACCAGTGTTTTCTGGGGATCATGCCGGAGCTACGAGGCTGTGGCACATTTCCTGGCCCCCATCGGCAGCTTTCATGTCCAGAAAGAGCCTGGACCGGACTGCGGCAGGAAGCTTCTGGTGTTGTTGTTGTTGTGTGGCTGTGTTGTTTTAACACAGCGCTGTCTGCAGACAGTGTGCAACAACAGCCGGCACGAGCAGCAGCAGAACTCAGGCTCACTTCTCCACACACACACACATCCCATTCACTGTCTCGTCATGTGCAGAGTGGTCTTTGTATACTATGGGCTATAATATGAAGTGACTCTGTAGAGCAGGCATCGCAAACGGTCAGGTGAACAAAAAAATATATTTTTTTAGGGAAAAAGCAACTGTTCAGTAGGTGTGGGTGATGTTTATAATTATAAATTATATTACAATATTCCATAATTCTATCGCAATAATGATATTGGCGACAACATTTCAAAATAAAACACATTAAAGCAAAAAACAAAGAAACACGGAATGACGATGTCGGGATGCATCAAATTGATGGTGGGGGGGGGAAGGGCGCATGTGGCCCACAGCCCACGAGTTTGAGACCTCTGCTGTAGTACAAGCAGAGAACTTGTGTGGACTTTAGTGCAGGTTAGAACATTTTGTTGTGTGACCAATGATTACGAACAAGTAGAAATGACATTACCTTACGGCTTCTCTACTAAAACAACGGAACGATTTATGCAGTTTCAGGAAGTTTAATAACAACAAAAAGCTAAATATACAGTACATCCTATGCATTTGTGTGTATTTTCTCCCGTTTGAGGCCATTTTTGACAACATGATTCACTGTGGACATTTACGAGTGATACAAACGGCTTAACGACGCGCGCAGTGTTTACTCTTCGCAGTGGTAATTTGACAGGTGGGGGTTCTTTCCGAGGTGTGTTTTCCTTAAGGTTGTGGGTTGATTAGTAAGTTTTTGTGCGGCACATCTCCGGCATTATTCGTGATTTATGTGAGGAGCGGGGCGTGAGGCCTTCGCTGCTGCTGTCTGCATGAATTATGGGAGCAGCTAATAAGTTGAGTTTCTCATACCAACATCCTCCAGGTAGAGTTACTCGCAGCCACCTAGTTTTCCCAAACTGCCACAAGGATTTAATTTAGAACATCCTAAATATTTGCTTTTCTCTCGCTCCCTCCCTGCTTGGACCATATATCAGTCTAAAAACGACCTACTTCTTGTAACCCTCCGCCCTCCTCAGCACACGCATCAGTCTTCATTAACATTTGTGTTTTTGCACGCAGTGGATGAGCGTAAGAAAGGATGTCATTCGTCTTTGCTTGTCTGGTCAGCTTCAGATGGTCAGAGGTCTCAAACTCGTGGACACATGTGACCTCCCCGATGTGCTTAATGTCAAATTATGATGAGTTATTCCATGTGTTTTCATTTCTAGAATGGTTTCTAGAATGGTTTTGCATCCAAAAAAATGTGAACTACACATCGTTCCAGAGCAAATCAAACACTGCGATAAAATTGTGGAATATTGTGATATCATTAAGTGTGTACATATTTAATCGCCTATAATCACTTAAGGACTTATATTCACTGTAATGTGAAGACAGGTTGGCGTTTACCCATCTGTCATGTGTGATATTGGTGGTGTGACCCCTTTTTCTGTTGCTTTCAAAATAAAAGCAGGACATTTTTCATTGATAACCCCCCCCCAAACATTCAGAAATGTCGTACTACTCCTGGTGACATCATGAAATCAGCAAATGACAAACATGAGACAACTCAATCCGTGACAAAAAAAAACAAAACATGTGGCATCTTTTCGGCCATAAACCTTTATTGTGAAGGGAGAAGTGTGTCTTGTTCTTCTCTACAGTGCTGCTGCTGCTGCTGCTGCTGCTGGGACCATCAGTGCTACTGTTTGACAGTGGAAGCAGCATCAACTCAGCACTCAGGTACGTCACTCATCTTTTACATGATACTGCATATAATTATTATCAGTTGTTATCGCTGTAGCGATGAAAAAAAACTCCCAAAACTGTCTGTCCTATCAATTAACTTTAACATTTGCAAGATTACTATTGTTATTATTAGTTAGCAGTTAAGTATTAATTGCATACGTAAAGTAATAATTTAGGGATAGTGTGGATAAATTGTGGATTGATAGATATGTGTGTGTGTGTGTGTGTGTTTGTGCATTTTGATAACATTGAATGAATCACAAAATGATGGGAAGTGTAAAATAAAAAGCCCAAATCTAATCAAACAACTTTATCATATTGGTTAATGGCTGAATGGTAAATAATTGAGACTTTTCTGACAGATATTGGGAGATCAAATCTCCCAATATCTTGTTGTCACATTGTGCCACCCTAATATTAGGGCTGGGCAATCATTTATTAACGCTATACTATATTTTCACCTTCTTAAATGTGAATAGTTTCTGGTTGTGTTGCTCCATTTGGCAAAGAAATCGTCATCATCATCATCAAACTATAAAAATGTTGGTTTGTGGACAAAAACAAGACACCTGAGAACTTAATTTTTGGACCAAACAACTACTCGATATCCAGAAAATAATGGACGGATTGATCGATTATGAAAACATATCGTTTGTTACTGTGCTACTACCAGCAGCAGCAGTAACATTGTCATGAGATGACAGGTATCTGTTAGCAGGTACAGCAGGTGTGGTTGTATTTAAAACAGCTGAATCATTCATTAATATCGGCCCTGAATGATTGTTGAGCAGAGCTCCTCAAACAATTCAAAAATATCCAGTCCCAATTACCAGTGATGAATCATGACTGATTTGTGACTGGCATTTTGGCCAAAATTGAGTAGTAGTAATACACTAATTGAGTAGTAGTATAGTATGCATTATTTACGTCATAAAATAACAACGATGTATCATTAGAGATTAAGGCAACATGTTAAATTGCAATGAATAGATAAATACATTTGTGGACTGCAAACTGTATTTTAACACAATGGGATGGGGACAACTCGCTGCTAGTGTCTGAACCTAAAAAGTAGGAAAAACGAGCACCTATAGAAAGAGAAGAGCAGATATATAACAACAATATCAAGTTATAGGTTTAGACAGGACATAAAAGTCATGACATGTTTATAGTACTACAATTATACTTTTAATAATAGCATAATAATGATGACAATTCTACTACAACTGCTTATGATAATAATAATAATAATAATAATAATAATAATATTATTATTTTCGCAATCTCGGATCTGGATCCTGCAGCCTGCAAGGGGAGTGGTGTGTTGCTGTGCCTGGGTTCCTGCAGTGATCACCCTCGTGTGATTTTCCACTGATTCTCCACATTTGGACAGGCTGTGTAACCGGACTGAAGATGACCATGCTGCGGTCACAGTTTGGACTAAAGGTGCTCATTGTCATTTTGACGCTGACAAACTCAACCACGTGCCAAAGCAGAAAGAAGAAAGGACAGAGAGAGGACAACTATGTCATCAAGAGTGAAGCCAAAAGTAAGTACAGGTGTATTCTGTGTTGAAATTCCTTGATCCACTGCTGGTGCTAACAGCTTCTGCTTCCGCGTTGTTTGTTGTCCAGCCCTGATCTGCCCAGTGGAGATCATGTTCATCGTGGACAGTTCGGAGAAAGCCAAAGCTCAGCTGTTTGAGCGACAGAAGGTGTTCCTCCTACGATTTAGCACCAAGCTGGCACAGCTCCACTCCGCTGGCTGGCGCCTGCGTCTTCGCCTGGCTGCCCTGCAGTACAGCAGCACCGTTTCAGTGGAGCACAACTTCAGAGACTGGCAGGACGTGGATGTGTTCCAGAGCCGCGTGGCAGCCATGAGCTTCATCGGCCACGGTACCTACTCCGCCTATGCCATCACCAACGCCACCCAGGTGTTCAGCCGCGAGACATCCCCCAGCAGCCTGAGGGTGGCGCTGTTGATGACGGACGGAACGGACCACCCCCGCAGCCCCAGTGCTGTGAGAGCTGCTGCCGAGGCCAAACGACACAGCATCACGCTGTTTGTCATCAGGCTGTCCAGCCCGACCAAGGACGGACCTATGAGTACGAAGCTGCGCTCCATCGCCAGCGCTCCACCACAGCAGCACGTCTTCGGCCTCACCGACAGTCAGCTGGATGAGCGACTCTTCAGTGAACTGGTCAGTTCACAAGAAAACACTAAGATGATACAGCAACCATGCAGCCAAACAGATAACATGAGTACAAATATCATGTTGTGCATTATGCTGTCATCAAACTAGGTCTTCTGTGATGGTTTTGATTGAGAGACCCCCTACTGGCAGAAATGACATAAGGGGCATTCAATTGCCTGTTTTTTGTCCTCACCAGTAGTGTTTGAAATGTATTTACAATTTACAGATTGCAGAGTTGCGATTTTCCAGTAACCATATTTTAAAGTGTTTGGTAAATTGACAGTTGACAGTTCACGCATTGCACTTGGTAGTGTCTTCCAGGTTTGAGGTGATCGAAAAAGGAAAATGAATGTAAATGTGTGACAGAGATGCATCTAACAGATGCTTTTGTACAATCGGATGTTAAAATCACGTTTATCGAGTCGCTGTGGACAGATGTTAATGCCAGGTATGAATGAGGCCAGAGTTTTGCATATGACTATATCCAATTGTAGACACATTCACCAACATTTCCAGGAACTTTTATTACCAGGAACTCATTTACCTGGGGAAAAGAATTCCCGTTAATCTGTGTGGTTTGCGTTTCCACCGCACCTCAAAGGTTCCCTGAAAATGACACTCGGTCGTTTTGTGCCGCTCAAAAGAGACTGGACCTCGTCGTCTGTCCACTGTGTCGTACGTCCTTTTCTAATGCTCCATATTTTTGAAATGAGCGATGAATAAGTTCTTCTGTCGTCTGATATTTGCACGCAGTAGAAACAGAATAATATAGAAAAAGCTGAATGTGATTGTTTAGTGTGAATAAGTGTTTTGTAATTGCTGTGTTATTTTTTCCCCTATTTCTTTTAGAACACCATAGTGAAAACTAGGGTAAGTCATTCTTTTATTTAGAATGCATTTATAAAGAATATGACCACTAAAACTAAAACTATTATTTTTTTTTTTTTCCTCTTTGTATCGAATAAGCACTTGACTTTGGCTCATATTTGCTTCATTTCAGTGTCCACACCCAAAGTCCTGCCTGTGCGAAAAGGGGGAGAGAGGTTACCCTGGATATCCAGTGAGTCATTTCATGTTGGTCTGCATCACTATGTGCTGCTAATACCATTTACTGTGTGCCAGCATCTTATTCAGTCAGTGTGGTGCAGGTCTCTGCTCACCAATGTCACAAAAGAACACATGTGAACTAGCTGCCATGATGCAAAAGTGTTGATTTTCTCAATGGACTGTAGCTTCAGACTTGAATTTCAAGTCATAAAAGGCTGTCGAACAGTGAGATAAAATGCTAATTATATTGTTACGACATTGTTGACTTAAGTAGGCCATTATATGGTGGCTTAAATCACTTCTTCATTGCGTCCATATCTCAGGCAGGTTCCAGGTGAAGGCAGTGCTGTGACTGTGATTATTTTCTTAATTGATTAACCTGTGGATAATAATTTTTTTTTGTTTGGTCAATAAAATGGCAAAAAAAAATTGAAAATTGTCGATCGGTCTTTCCCAAATTTCACTTAAAAAAAATTATCAGAAAGCTTGTTTTAATGATCAAAAAAAAAAAAAGCCAGTGTCACACAGTGACATGTTGTCCCAGCTCAGTCAGGCTCTCTCCTAACCTCTGCTCCCATGTTGGTAGGTTCTGCCAATAGGTGTATCTGACCTCTACCAAAAGCATCTCCGGGAACAGACATGAAGCGTTTCCCACAGTGCAAGTGTAGCAGGTGGTGAGAAGTCAAAGCTTAAGCTTTGAGCAAACACGCCGTCCGCATTGATCTGAGAATCTGTGGTGGTAGTTCAGGCTATATTCAGACAGGTCACAGCAAGAATAGCCTGTCTCACCTTTGCCTATACATACACACTGAGCCCAAACTAAAGAGAGGGGCCCAAATAATCTGCACCATGTCTCCCTTTACTTTTATCTAGGGGACACCAGGGGAACAAGGGTCTGGTGGAGCGCTTGGTCCAAAGGGATCTCATGTAAGTCACTATTGTCTCCATAATCCAGCACTGGAAACTGAAAGAATCCATGTGGTGTTGTTTGATGTACTGTTTTGTCTGGGGTCGGTCACTGTAGGGGGAACACGGTATGAATGGACGTCCAGGACTGGAGGGCCTTGAGGTGAGCAATAAATGTTCTTTTTCGTGGTTTATCAAACTGTCCTAAAGTGATTGCAGCTCCTGCCTTGTAACCTAAACATTTGTTCTGCCCTAAAATCACTTGATTTCAATCACAAGGCTAATATTTGGCAGATTATACCTCACCTGTTCTTTTTTATTTGTTTGAATAACTTTAAATATGTCAGTTAATCCCATAAAAAGCTCTTGTCATTAAGTGATTGAAGCTCCTACCTTGTGATGTAAAGTTTTTGTTTTGCCCCCAAATCACTTGATTTTATTCTAGAGGCTAATATTTGACTGATTATACTTCACCCACAAAATGTATATTCCCACTTGTCAAAAAGGAATTGCAATTCCTACCTTGTAACCTAAACAGTTTTCTGCCCTAGGGTCGGCATTCTTTATTCAATTGTGGGGCTAACATTTGGCAGATTATACCTCGCCTATCATTGTTTGAATAACTTTTAATATGTCAGTACAGCCCGTAAAATGCTTATTTGCACTTGTTATAAAGTGTTTGCAGCTTCTAGCTTTGTAGCTTGTTTTTATTTTGCCTCAAAATAACTTGATTTCATTCAAGAGGCTAATATTTGAGTGTGGGTGGGTGTGATCAAGCAAATGGCAGGAAAACTAAACAAAAAAATAATTAAGAGTAGGACAGAGGTAACAGAGCAAAGATACCAAACCAAAACAAGAACAAACAAAGTCAAACAAAACCCTAAAATTGACATTATGCTTGTCTGAAGTTTGGAAAAGTCTAAATCATTCAATCTTTTTCTTTGTAAAGGGTAAACCTGGCAGCAAAGGGGAAAAGGTACGTACCTGTTTCAACACTACATGCAAAGTTACAAATGTGTAATATCTAAGATGATATACAACCATTCATGGGAACTTTGCATGTCATAATAACTCCTTTTGATATAAACTCAATGAAATGGCATTACCATGGCCCAAAACATGGGTATGGATATTATAATGTGAATATTTATTACTTTATTATTACATTTCACATTACGAATAGAGGATTTGTATTTTCTTGTTTTGATGAGAGAAGTGCCATAAATATCCTAATAAAAACATGTCCAGATGGCTTTTGGGCCACTGTTGAGTCATGAAGATGCCACTACACAAACCTGCATGTCCACTGGCCGTTTTAATTTTTCTAGGGAGAACAGGGTGAATGTGGTGCCTCTGGAAAAAAAGGAGAAAAGGTAGGTTTGGTTTTTATTGTTTTATTTATTTATTTATTTATTTATTTATTTATTATGGTGACTATCGCTATGACCATGTACCATGTAAATGTAGTGATGTTGTTTTAAGCATTACCTGCATTACCTTACAGGGAACTGATGGACTCGCTGGCCCTGGAGGCACCAGAGGAGAGAAGGTACAGCTTTTCCCCACTTGCATTATACAGAGCATATTTACATGGTTAGGCCATATGGTGATATTCTGTGTCACACACACAAACATGTTTTTATATCTTAGTGAGGACATATATTCCCTAGCCCTTTACCCTAACCTTAACCATCACAATGACATGCCTTACCCTTACCCTAAAAACCAGGTTAACCCTGAAAGAGTTGTGGGGCCCAGCAAAAATGTTCGCACAACGATAGGTTTTCAAGTTTATTGGAACTATTGGAAGTACTCACACACATACAGAGCCTCCATATTACAATAATCAAACAATTACCTTCATAACTTCATATCGGTGTGTGGTTGAATTCTACGATCCCCATGTAGCCCTCATGTCTGCAATGAAGCAGTCAGTGCTCCAGACACATACTCACACACACAAGCACACACAGTCCGTCTCCTGGTCTGCACTTGTGGAATGTGAG
Organism: Solea solea; assembly: GCF_958295425.1. Classification (NCBI taxonomy): domain Eukaryota; kingdom Metazoa; phylum Chordata; class Actinopteri; order Pleuronectiformes; family Soleidae; genus Solea; species Solea solea. Next base: position 5,552,045 of record NC_081153.1, on the reverse strand, counting down.
TGGTGGATTAGGTCTCATCCCTGTTCCTAATGTAGCCTTTCTTTTGCTGGGAATGCAATGATTGTAGTCCATGTTGTCGCAGAGGATTAGGATTTGAGGACCGCGTTGTCCATTCCCTCTCTCCTTAAATGTGTGTTGCTCCCTGCAACATCAGTAAAACAACAGAGGCTACTATCAGATTCCCATGAGGCTTTGTGACCATTTCCCATGAAATGCACCTTCACTGCCAGTGGTCCTTTCAATGGAGTTGACCGGTCATGAAAAGCCAGGCTTCAAGACTCACAACTGAGGGTCAGCATTCTACCTGTGCAGCACTCGTCAGCCAGATGTTGGAAAATGCATCACAGCCCAGTGACTACAACTGTTCTTCCATGCATCCAAACCACCATGGTCAATGTGCTCTATTTACCTAATCCCCATATTATTATGTTTCGGGCAGTGAGAGGAAAGCAGAGAACCCGGAGAAAACCCACGCACACATGGGGAGAACAAAAAAAAAAACACCAAAACATCTCTCCTAAAGAAAAAAAAACAATAAAAAAAAGAATAAGAAGACCATAACATAATTATACACTACCAGTATTTACACATTTACTTGCTCTTGTTGTGTTCCTGTTCAGGGAGCCATGGGAACACCTGGAGAGCAAGGTCCAGAGGGGCCATCAGGCTCTAAAGTAAGAGCATACTATAAAATGGGTTTACACTTTAAAGCCACAGAAGCATGTTTTTCACTTTATGCAACATTTTTTTACAGGGAGAGCGAGGACCAAGGGGTGCACCTGGACCTCCAGGGGATACAGGGGTTGGGTTCCCTGGTCCCAAGGTGAGACAAGATACCTTGATGATATGATACTAAGTAGAACAACAAAAAAAAAAAAACATGTGTGAGTATAAAAAGCAAAAAGATTGTGTCCAGGGTGTGATGGATCTGCAGAGATATTACCTGCCCGTTTCTTGACTCTGGATGTATTCAAGTCCTGGATGGTGGGCAGTTTAACACCAATGATTCTCTCTGCAGTCCTGATGGTGCAATTCAGTCGGTTTCTCTCCTGTTTGGTGGCTGATCCAAACCAAATGATGCAGGAGGTGCAGAGAACAGACTGAACTATTGCCGTGTAGAACTGCATCAGCAGCTCCAGGCTGAACTTCCTGAGCTGACGCAGGAAGTACAGCCTCTGCTGGGCCTTTTTGACTATGGAGTCAATAATTGGTGCCCACTGCTGCTGACACATGCACCCGTCTCCTGGCTCGCATCATTTGGGTCCTCCGGTACCTCCTGCACAGTTAACAGGCAGGACATCACATTCTGTTGTACATTTGCCCTTTGGTCAGTGGGCAGCATCCACAACTGGTAGAATTTCGGAATGTTGCGACTTTGTGGAGTGGTGCGCAAAACTGGTACGCATGCCGTTGACGCAGTATCGTTGGCATTTTGCTGGCAGTGATGTCTGAGTCGTTCTGCCCATAGCAGCACAAGATGCAGAGTGGGATATTTGTCCCCTCCAATTCATGCTGAGCATCATAAAAGGGCTCCAAAAATGACACTAATATGCCCAAAGTGCTGGGGGTTTCGCACGCACATTTGTCAGGTCTGCGCCCCTCTCCATCAAGCAGGCAGCCAGATTTACTCTTCACCACATGTGAACAGCGATGATTCACAACATATATATTTTTACATATAATTTACAAACTGCAAGAAATGTGTTTTATGAGCAGGAAAAAGGAAGCCTGAGTCTCGACCCGACCCGACTCATTTGCAGATTTTTTTGGACCAAACCCGGGTTTGGGCCGGCCCATTGAGAACTCTAATAGCTTCATATACTGGGCCAAGGGACCCAGAACTATATGGGGAGTCCCAGTGGTACCACTAAAACCATCACACCTTTCTTCTTTTCCATAAAATGTAAAAAGGTTAAGAGCCACCCATGCCTTTATGTCATCAAGACTCAAGCAACAGTTGGGTGGAACATGCCCTCTTTTTTTTAGAACCACAAAGAACAGAGGGAAAAGAAAAGAGGGCCTAAAACTGGGCCCTGTTGGTCTCCGCACACATCATTACTCTCTTTTATTACAGGGCGACAGAGGAACCCAGGGGAGACCAGGACCACCTGGACCCATCGGTGTGGGTGAACCAGGGATGACAGTGAGTGAGACTACAGGGACCACCCTGGTAGATTTAAAAAAATCTAATTTTTATTCTTATCCAGGTGTACATACAAACATGTATACATACAAACCCACATAAATTATACAAAGAATAAATAAATAGTTGATTAAACATGTAAATACAAATTAGGAAATAACACTTTCTGGACTGGACCTTTTTCATCTTGTAATAAGTTCCGGGAGGCTGTATCCTGAGAGGTGCACTGTTGTCCCTCCAGAGTTTAACATTCCCAAAGACATTTTAAGGTCTTTATGTAACACAACTTCAACATCCAGAATCCTCCTGTGTGCTTAGTGACTCTTCTGAGTCTGATAAGCCAGACTTACCTTTGGTAGCAGTTGGGTTTATGAGTTTCTTTCAAAGTAAAACAATTTAATGCTATAAGTAGCATAGTTAACTAGGTATTTACTAGCTTTTCAAAATCTAAATTTGTGTGTGGTGATGGGTTTAGGGTTCATCGGGGCCACCAGGGATACAAGGATCTCCAGGGTTTCCTGGTGAGGGTCTGCCAGGACCAAAGGTAAATCACAGAACAGGCTTGTTGTAAACAACTAGAAATTATTCCTTCCTCTATCTAACAGAAAACACATTGTAACTGTAACTGCAGACTGCTCTGGTGACCTGCTGTTGTCTGTGTTTCTGACAGGGTGACAGGGGCTATGAGGGGCCTAAGGGCGGCCGCGGACCTCCAGGGTTGGGGTACAAAGGTGATAAGGTATGGTTCAAACCTAACTGTGGCTGGGGTCATAGACTCATGTATACTGCAAACCTGTCAACCTGTAAAGAATGACCTCTTTGACTTCTCACCCATCTGTCTGACCCCCAGGGGAACACAGGAGCTCCTGGTCTGCCAGGTTTGGTTGGGTTTCCAGGGCCAAGCAACCAAGGAGAAAAGGCAATGCAAATGTGGAAGATAGAAATTTGTTTCTCTTATTTATCCTGTGGTTAGTAAATTCTAATTTTTCCTTCTTACTTTAGGGGGACCAAGGGCCTGCTGGGCCCTCTGGTCCTAGGGGACCTCCTGGATTGGGTATAGTTGGACCAAAGGTTAGTAGCTAAGGAACAGTGACTGACAGTGTGGCTTTGATATAATTCAAAATAATTGTTGATATGCTAAACAAGCATCAAGTTATCTGTTACATTCATGAAAAATGTCCAAGTCGAGTCAGGGGTTTGTGTCGTTTCTCAGGGTGACCAGGGTTTCCCTGGAGACCCTGGACCTCCGGGAGAGTGGGGTCTTGGTGACACAGGACCAAAAGTAGGAGAACGCTGGTCATCTCGAATACAGCATGTTTAAAGGGCAACAGAATGGTGATTTGAATGTATGTGTGTGTGGTTTCTCCAGGGAGAGCCAGGACCTAATGGGACCGCTGGGATACCTGGTATTCCTGGTGAGGATGGACTTCCCGGGCCTAAGGTTAGTTCCTGTCACTTTTAGAATGGACTTTCTGCAGAAGTTCTGCTGCTAGTCTATAAATCACTAAATGGTTCAAGTCCAGAATACATTAATGACAAATTATTAAAAGAATATACACCTCATAGGGCTCTTAGATCTACTGAGTCAGGTCAGATATTTGAGCCCAGATTTGAAACCAAATAGGGTGAAGCAGCATTTAGCTGTTAGGCTGACCACAAGTGGAACAAACTACCAGTGGAACTGAAATCAGCACCATATATGCACGGCTTTTCTCATTATGTATATGATTTAGCTATTTTAAAGCATTTTTAAATTCTAATCATCTGCACTTTATGTTCTAATAGTAATTAATCAATTAAACGTGCTTTGCAAATTAAGCTGCTTTGCTATTCAAAAGGACTTCACTATTCAGAACACGTAGTAACACTCACTTGTTTGTGAGGCAGTAGAAGGTGTAATTTTGTGTAATGATGTGATCCTGCATGTGTTGTTTCATTTAAGGGAGAGACAGGGTTGCAAGGTCTGCGAGGCCTCGAGGGATCACCTGGGAATGGTATTCCTGGAGAAAAGGTAATATTTAATTCCCAACAGTGCAGCACTGTAGTATAGTTCCAACTTTGTGTAGGGTATCCTAATTGCTGTTTGCAATGTTTGTCTTTCCATGTACAATCAAACTCTGTTTAAATAGAACAGAGTAGGTAGGTACATATTTGCATGTGTGTCATTGACTTAAACTTCAACTGACCCCTGCTTTCCCTACAGTCTGGTTTTCTTTCTCTCTAAAATAGTCAGAAATATTATTTGTTTTACTGTGCTGCTCTGTTATAATGGGAAATACAATCAAGAAATGTAATTGCTATACATTTACATTTACCATTAAACAGAGGTGTGACAATATGTATGTGTTCTTCAACAGGGAGATAGAGGTGATCGTGGGCCAAGAGGACTTCCAGGGCCTCCTGGCCTGATTGGCCCTGCTGGAGCTAAGGTTTGTTGAATAAACTCATTTGTCTAATAAACTTACTCAAGTATGGTCATGTTTGCCTGAGGTGGGGAATCCAGATCTCCTTTGAGCTGTTGCTGTAACAAGACTGATTAAATGAAATGATGTTTTAATGACCCGGTTGTTCAGGGGGAACCTGGGAGCCGAGGAATGATGGGCCAACCTGGACCTGCTGGGCAAGGCCTTCCTGGATCAAAGGTGACGTTTTCCATAAAACCCGATTCATCGACAAAAATTAAAGGTGACATCGAATGCTGGTATAGCACATATATGTTAGTTATGGAGGTCTACTTACATATATTAACTTGTTTTCATGGTTAAAAACCTCCTAATCGCTGCATACGAGCCGATCAAAATATCTCCTCACTGACACTCTCATCAGCCGTGTGGTTCCAGACCAAAATCACACACACAGAACGTGGACTGTGTTGTGATTGGCCAGCCAACGAGAGCTTTCCCACTGTCTTGTGATTGGCCAGGTACCTGGAAGTGACGTAATTGGTAGGCCAGCTCTCAGATACACAGCTCCCCCTCTGGCATGGTGGATGCTCTGCATCTAAGCAGCTACAACGAGAGTAGTTCTTCTTCTTCTGCGGTTGAATATACGCAACCGGATGTGCCTGGACTAGTGCCCGCACCAGGAGGCACTACGGTGGTGAGGATTTCTGATGACATCATCAGCATAGGGAAGTGCCGATCCGCTTCGCAGAGCCCAGGAAAACAATACAACGCTATTTTCTCAGCAGTGGCTGAACTGTTTGTTCTGAAACTTTAGGGTTTCATAAACGAGGTAATGACGCAGATACACACACATGCGCAGCGTTAATTGGAGCTTCCGGTCTATGTCACCTTTAAATCAACCAACATTTTCAGTAGCAAAAGCTAGGTTTGCAGTCATCTCTATGTGACTTTTAATTGTCATACTTTTACTTTTTCATGTTTCCTTTGGATGTGGGGAACAAACTGAAATTGTACATCTCGTGTTGCGAGAGTTTTTTTTTGTTGTTTCTTTTTGTCAGTATTATTTTATGTGAAGTTTCTAAGTTGAGTTGTTGTCCATTTGTCCACATAACAGGGGGATCCTGGGACTGTGGGACCATATGGACCCATGGGAGAACCTGGAATTGGAATTATTGGGTCAAAGGTAAAACAAACACATTACAAAACTTCAATTTTAATGCAATACATGTATATTACTACATTTAGACTATCAAGAAATGTCCTCATATACATTTTGTAACAGAACTTGTACTACTCTTATGTTTCCTTTTTAGGGCAATAAAGGAAATTCTGGGCCTGTGGGACAACCAGGGATAAAGGGAGAGGGCGTCCCAGGACCACCAGTAAGAATGAATAGGAATTATTCTTGTCTCCAGTATAAGATCAAAAAGATTATAAATGAGCCTCTTGTTGATGATCATCAGGGTCTTCCTGGCTTACCAGGAGTGCAAGGAGATACAGGCCCTGAAGGGAAAGGCTTACCTGGACCTAAGGTGAGACAACAGTTCTTATTTTTATGTTGTGTTTTATTTAACCTTTATTTAACAAGGGAAAAGGTCCATTCAGATAAAGAACCTCTTTTTAAAGGGAGATGTTGCCAATATTGTTAGCAGCACAAATGAGACATCATGATACACACACAAAGGGTGAAAAGCGGGGTAAACCCTGGACGGGTCGCCAGTCCATTGCAGGGCCAGCACACAGGGATGAACAGTATTTCAAATAACCTCTGCATGTTTTTGGACTGTGGAAGGAATTTGGAAAACCTAAAAACTCCACACCTCAGAAAGAAAGAACCTCAGTCGAACCCATCATTTGAACCGTTGTAGTGACACAATAGTGCTACCCACTAAGTCGGTGCCTATAAAAAATCTCATGGGACCTGTAACGTTGAAATAAAGAAATAAATACGTACATGAATAAATAAACATTTTAGGATATGAATTTTATATCCAAGTTTCCAGCTTATGTGAGAACATTTGGAACAGTAAGCAAAAGACAGTCCTGAGAATGCAGAGAGTATTTATCAGTACATATTTTTTCCAAAATACCCTTTGGCTATCTCAAAGTAATGAATCAGAGCTTTACAAGTAAACAGACTGGATTATCTAGCCACCAGATCAGGCCAGGTTTTTGCCAGCTTTGTCACAATGGAAGTATATTGTGTGTTGAAAGGATGTTGACAATAATCTGTCAATAAGTTGCACAGTACAGTGCACCTGTTACAGCTGATGTCTGTATTAAAGTCATTTGAGGAACATGACCAGGCTCACACCTATAACAGTGGAACAAATATATGACCTACTGCAACTACGTGACCATAAAGTCTTTGGCACACAGGGTACCGGTCTTAACCTCTGAGCCACTCCATTACAGTTGGCCGCAAAACTGGTTCTGCTGTCTCAGCAAACACAAACACACAGGCTGATTTTGCCAACTTCATTATCTCGCACCCGAGCCTAACATGATAATGAGAAGAGACGTCTAGCAGCTCTTGTACTTTGTTATATATCCATGGGTGATGCCTCTTGGAAGTGGGAAATGCAGCTAGTGCTGCTGCTTTGTCTGAAGCAAAAGTAAAACTTTACTGCATAGATGATTTACTGTATATCCACAATACATTTTTTGCTGTGTGTGTCAGGGTGACAGGGGGCTACGGGGGCTCCCAGGCCCAACAGGTCCTCCTGGAATTAGACTTTATGGACCAAAGGTCAGTGACCATACAGTAAGAGGGAGAGGAACAATTTCTGTTTTCATTTCCTCTACATATCACAATTATATTGTCCATACACCCTGACATTTGCTGTAATGTATTGCATTCTAAGGGTTCTATAGGACAGCTAGGTCCCCCAGGCCTCCTCGGGCTTCCAGGAGAGGGCATCCAGGGACCAAAGGTGGGCAAGTAAAACACTTGCTAGTGAAGTGTCAGTATAGCCAATGGAAACACATATATTCCTGAGATCAACCAATCAATCAATCAATCAATGGTGTTTCGACCAGTGGACAGGGTGTTAAGATAAATGTATATGCTGATGATACCCTTGTCTCTCTTACCAATTTCTTGTCTTTAATGATAGGGTGAGTCTGGGTTTCGAGGGCCAATGGGCCCTCGGGGGTTGCCAGGAGACGGCCTCCCAGGGGAGAAGGTACAGAAAATACAGCTACTACATGTGCTAACATTAGCAGGTTTTCTCATGTACTGTCTTATTATACTAGATATACTAGATTATCAATGTCCACACACAGGGTGACAGAGGCATCCCTGGAGGCCAGGGAAAGAAAGGAGACAAGGGAGTCTATGGAGAACCTGGTTCTACTGGACCAAAGGTAAGACACTATGTTCCATTTTGTTAAAAACTCAAACTGCTTCCTGGTTCATATGACAATTTCCTACACCAAATGAAAGAGAAAACAAAGAACTATTTCATGTCTTTGAAAGAGACCATTTGTTCCTTAAACTTATCATTATAAATTTAAAACCAATTACCCCATGTCTTGGCAAAGAAAAAACAACGCCATTATATTATATTGGTCCCTTGTAAACCAAGGAACTTTTCTAACTGCAATAAAAGCATCTAGCCAAATCATTGTTTTTAGTCTTCCTAATCTGAGTTTAATTACAGGGCAGACCTGGAGGGAAGGGTGAACCAGGGCTGACAGTGAGTACAGTAATTGAAACATGTGACAATGAGATGTATATTTGAACATTTAAAAAACATTTTTTTACTGTTCACAGAGAGAGGAGGTCATCAGAATAATAAGGGAAATCTGTGGTAAATCCCATGTTTTACTTTTAACTTTTCCCATAATAATCACAACTTAGTAGAATCGCTGTGCGATATAAAACAGATATAAAATGTGTTTGGAAAAAAAGGTAAAATAGTAATGCAAAGACACTTTTTCCTGTGTTTCTATTGGTTTTGTTTGTTGTCCAGGCTGTGGTCTGAAGTGCAGAGAGGCACCTCTGGAGCTGGTGTTTGTCATAGATAGCTCTGAGAGCGTGGGACCAGACAACTTTGAGCTGGTGAAGGACTTTGTCAATGCTCTCATTGACCAGCTGTCGGTAAGCAGAGAGACTACCCGAATAGGTGTGGTCCTCTACAGCCAGGTAAACATGGTGGTGGTAAGTCTGCAGCAAACGTTAAGCCAAGATGAAATCACGGCTGCCATTCAGACGATGCCATACTTGGGTGAAGGCACCCTCACCGGCAGTGCCATCCATCAAGCTAGTGAGCTGTTCCAAGCCTCGCGGCCCGGTGTGAGGAAAGTGGCCTTGGTTTTAACAAATGGGCAGGCTGACCCGCAAGACCTCAGACATTTTCAAGAGACAGCCTTGGATGCACATGCTCAGGGGGTTGAGATGATTGTTGTGGGAGTCATTAACAAGACCGACCTTCTGTATGATGACTTCCAGCAAGAGATCAATGTGATTGCATCTGAACCTGCTGAGGAGCATATCTACCTTGTAGATGACTTCAGGACACTTCCCAGTAAGTACATTTCTGAATAAGATAATTGTATTTGTTCTAAAGGAATCCTTTATTGGGTGTGCCGATAGCTGAATGGTGATATGCTTTCAGCAGCTGGTCAACAGTTTTACTAGTCAGCCTTTACTGCATGCCTCTCCCCTTAATTCCTACGTCCTCCTCACTGTCAAACGTAGATAGATAGCCTTTATTCCCAAAGGGAGAAATGCATTTTCACCATGTAAAACCACAGGAAGACAGCAAACATATAACTGTTTTTTTTGTATTATTTTTTTCATTAAACAGTTGTTGAATAAACTCATAAGTATTGTCAGGTTTGCTAGAGGTGGGAAATCTAGATCTCCTGTGAGCTGTTGCTGAAACAAGACTGATTAAATTAACCAATAATCTGCCAATAATCTGTGCTGATTGTTATTGGTATTGGTCATAGAAAACCCCATATCAACAGACCTCTTTCCACAGTTTTGTTTTCTGTAACTATGAAATAATTTGTCTGCTTTTTACCTGTTTTATAACATGAGTAGTAATTTTCCTGAGGAGTTCTTGGTCTCGGTCACTACTTTATGGTCTTCGTCGGTACAACGTGATGTCATTTTGAAAGTGATTAACCCATTTAGGGCACATGGTTGGTCTAGTGGTTAGCACTCTTGCCTCTGCAGCAAGAAGACCCAGGTTTGCATCTGGTTGCAATGTGTGTGGGTTTTCTCTGGGCTCTCCTGTTTCCTCCAACAGTCCAAAAACATGGAGATTTTGGGGATTAGGCAAATTGGACACTCTCAATTGACAGTCGGTGTTTGTGTGAGAGTGGATGTTTGCTTGTCTCTATGTGGTCCTGTGAAGGACCGGCGACCCGTCCATGGTGTACGCTGCCTTTCGCCCTATGGCACCAGTGCCCCCCACAAACCTCATGTGGTGGATAAAGTGATAGTTGAGTGGCAGCATCACCACATGGATGGTCAGCTGCAAAAAACAGGACCTTTTGGCCTAATTTGTATTCCCTTGGTAGCAGTGTAAGGGGTGGGGAGTGTAACCAATAATGAAGAAAATGATTATAGAATAGGTGCAGGTTCTGAGTGACGCTTATGAACAGAGGGCAAAACAATAGATGCCAGTGCACACAATCATTTATTCACAGTTATTCTTTTCAGGAGTCAACAATAGAAGGGGGCTAAATATACAATATAAAACCAGTCCCAACTGCCATGTGACAGCAGTACAATGAACACTGCACATTGTACTGTGTATGATTGTGTATGTGACAAATAAAATCTTAATCTTAGATGAATGGAAGATTCCAATTTAAAGTTGAATAGACCATAAATACTGACAGGTGATTGACCTTTAAGCTATCACACTATCAGGGAGATCCACACTTGACTTCTTCTCAAGCTTCACCCTCTCTTCCAAATATGGTATCCTCTGGTTTCAGTAAACTAAAATGGTGCTGGACAAACGGCAAAATTTAAGTTCAACAAAATGGGTCATGCCACGGACGGTTGACATAACCTGGATATACTTTTTGTTCTGTCAATGTCATGACATGAGAGCCAATCTATTAAACTGACAATATCTTTTAAAAACACCACTGTAAAAACGTTTTTGAATGTCTCTAACCACGATTGAACTCTTTTTTTCCCCGATGCAGCTCTGGAAGGCACAATACTGAGTCAGATTTGTGGGCAGGATGACACAGCAAACTTTCTACCAAACTCGGTCTATCGAGCTGTGGAAACCCACCCAGATGTTCCAGGGGACAGCGGCTTTCATACCCATTCCAAAGAGTTTGCAGAGGAGGAAGACACACACGTAAGGCTGCTTTTGTGTGTTGTGAAATATAGTCATCTCAAGTCTGCAGGTCTGAACCTGGCTTTGGAGAAGTAAATTAAACAAGAAAAAAACAAGGAAATCTCATTGGGAAGAACACGTTCAGAATCATGGTTTGAGTTATGTGGAAGCCAGTTGGAGCTGAGTGCATTTAGGAGGGGACAGAGCTTCCATGAAAGCAGTCAAATCCCACACCTTTTCCGGCTGCACCAAGCCCATGTATGGAGAAATCTAGACTAGTGCATTTTCAGACTGGCAAGGGACAGATTTTATGTTCTGAAAGAGTTAATGGATGACAGAGAGACACTTCATCACCACGCAACTATGCGTGATGCTTCAACTATTCAAACAATGTGATGTTTGCCTTCATACCTTTTCAGTTATAGTCAGATAAAATCCCTTTTCCTTGTCATGCAGCAGAATTTTGTAGTTCCTTTTATGGCATGGATCCAAAACAAAAAGTACATAGTGCCAGAACTGGCAAGGCAGACCTGCTCAGTCTTTGACTTTGAGGGGGTGTCAATTACCCCCTAGACAGACGAGCTAGGGGCCGTACTATGGGCTGTAAAATATGAATTAGGGTTAGCAGACTACCTGGACTTTGACACATTCTTGGTCAGTGTTTGATATTGCAATCTCGTTGTGTCCACATAGAGATTCTTCAGTTTTTACTGATACATGAACAACATGTTCATTCATTCATTCATTTATTAAACAGATCGCCAGGCAATCAACCATTCCCTCTCACATTCACTTAGTTAATCAGTTATCAGGTTGGCGATTCATTTATTATCCATCCATCTACCGCTTTATCCTCCGATTGATAATTAATTTATCGTTGCAGCCCTAGTAAAGACACTGCTTGTGTTGCCAGTATGAACCCTCTAACCTGTTAAGCTGGTTGCCAAAATGATAACATCTGTGTGGAAATGTAACAATTGTTGCATTAAACTATGTGAACTCCGCCCCCTAAATAACTGCTTCTCTCATTCTTCAAAATTCAGTACACAGTTCAGTGTCTAAATGCTGGACTGGGAAAGTTAGGGCACAGGTGCATGCACTCACTACTACATAACAAATGGAGTGATCTCTCGGTCTCTCCATGTATTTGTGATCAAACTTCCATGATATTTAGAAATGTCTTTTTTTTCTTTGTTTGTCAGTCAGTGTTGTGTGCCCACATGACTTGATTTCAAAATGAAACTTTTATTTTGTAGTAATGAAGATGGTTAACGGAAATGTATCAGAGTAAAAGTAAAAAGTTGTTATAAATGTATTATTATTATTATTATTATTATTAATAATAATAATAACAATAATAATAATAACAATAATAATAATGATAATAATAATACGACTCTGCAGTCCCCTGAATCCAGGTGGCCTGAAGAGGACCTGGTTGATACCACACCGTTGCTGGAGCCCTGGAGCAGGCGTTCAAACATCACATTGCGTTCAAACGGTGCCGGAGAGAAGCCGGGCGTAGTGATGATCTCCACGGTGGGTCCACAGAATCCATCTGATTGGCTGCATGAGGCAAAGAGCACACAGGCACCGGTGAGCCCTCCACCCCCTCCACCCCCGACGGACTCATCGCTGCCAGGTAAATAAGCAGGACATGTGCAGATGAACACCAGTGACAACTGCACAGCCACAAGTGGATACCATCTATAATAGATGGTGCATGGTCTGTATTTATATAGCGCTTTTCTAGTCAAAGCTGCTTTACACTACACTTTTGCCTGTGTTCACCCATTCACACCCAGGCCATTCACTCACACTTTCATACCCATTCACACCCATTCAGGAGATAGGAGTCACATCAAATATTTTTAAAAAAACATGAAAATTTAAATAAACGAGCTATACACACAGTTTGTGAGTGCCGGGTATAATCTGCATTCAAATGTAGTTTAGAACGGTCATATGACGTGTTTCCTGTTCCTTTGTGGCACAAAATTAAAATAAAGAGCACACGTCATAGTTAATAAAAAAATAAATTGGGAGATAAAAGGATTATAAGCGTTTATGAGTTCCGTACGTCACCACACGGCAGGAAACTTGCACAGAACATCCCCACTTTCATAATCATGAGTAGTACGAATCGTTTCTTTTTTCACACCTTTTCTTTTTTAAAAATCATTTCCTGCAGTTAAAAAAACTTTCTTTGCCGGGAAACTGATGTTTGTTAACCGCTCACGCCCTGCACCAAAGCAATGTTTCACTCATGCAGAAACTGTTTGTCTGTGTGCGTGTGGGAGAAATATGCGAGGATCATGCACTCACCTGTGACTCAGGAGTTGTTAATCCACTGCTGCCGCCAAAACGCCAAAACGCCAAGGGTTGCCGTGGCCATGACACTTTGAATCTGCAAAACCTGGGTCAACATTTCCTGGAAAAATTAAATGATATATGATGGATATATGATGGATTCCAGAAATGGGTTCAGGCCACTGAGGGTTTTGTGTTTTATCAAAGCCGGAAAAAAAACTGTAACCCAAGCTAAGCAGTCCACTCTGTTTCCTCCCTGTCCTTTCAGCTGAAGGCTGCAGTCAGCCTCTGGACCCAGGTTCCTGTCGGGAGTACATAGTCAGGTGGTACTACGACCCTGAGGCCAACACCTGTGCCCAGTTCTGGTACGGCAGCTGCAAGGGTAACGAAAACAACTTTGAGTCTGAAGCCAACTGCAGGGATTCCTGCATCTACACGTAGCAGACTGCATTTGGGGGGAAAGGAACATCATAAAGGAACGGAGTGGACTTGAGGACGCAGGTGTTTGGACGGAGCTCGCAGGACTAGCAGCTGCTGCTCTGACTGCTACAGAAGAAGATGATGGAGAGCTGATGTGGAGCTCCTCGATGTCTCTTTAGCTACTTTCACTGTGCAGCTGCTGAACTAATGCACACATTATCTGTCTATTCATTTTGGAGCAGTGAGACTAGGGTCATACTTTCTGCACTCTCGTGTCTGCTGAGGACCCTACGTGGACGTCTGAGCAGCCCACAGTTTGGTGGCGTTGCCTTGTTTTGGACAAAAAGACAATGTAGGAGATGGTAACCATGAATGCTGGCTGGAGATTTAGTGAGGAGTTCCACTGGTGGTAAAGACACACAGATTTGGGGCAAACTCTGTGGAACGCTAAACTTTTAGCACGAGCATGTGCCAAATGCACGGCAGAGCTCTGCAGACACGGACTGCAGAAAGTATGACCCAGGATTTTCACCTGCAGAGGACGTAGCATGACATGAAAAATGTTGACAGAACCATGGAAATGATGGGTTTGGGACTTGTCGTATTAATAAACAAACAATCCACCTTGTTATTATCTTTAAGACGACCCTTATTAATCACACGGTGTGTGTGTGTGTGTGTGTCATCACGTTAGCAGCGACAGTTTACCTGCGCGTCATCGATGCAGGAGGATTTCAGCTCACTGGCTGACAAAATCACGACTTACATTTTTTGTAATTATAAAACTTCAATGACTTTATTATTTCAATGTCCCGAAATCAGAACAGACAAGCCAGGGTGTGCATTTGTTGCATATGGAAGAAGCAGCTGACCACGCCAAAGAGGAATCGCATCCTTTCTGGCACGTACAGGCCACCGTAGTTCCCCAGCAAACTGAACTTTACAAAACATTCATCAGTGACCGCACATCGTCATACAATACAAAAGGACAATGCTTAATTTTCAGTACAGTAGGAGGACTCGCAAGTGTGAAAAGTATTTGAACAAACAGCCAGCACCAACACACATATTAGACACAGCAAACACTCTCATTTCATGTTTGTTTTGTTTTTTTTACCAGGATTGAACCTGTATTTGTATCCATATGGTCTCAGATGGTAGGTCAGATAGTACAGAACATACTGCATGTCAGGAGGAAGGTAATGAAAGGAGACGGTGAAGTCCGAGCAGCAAGCTGGACCCTGGAGAGAGAGGAGGGTGCATTGGAGATTAGCAGATTAGCAGATTAGCAGATTAGCAGGATTCAATTTCACTTGCTTTGTCATTAAAGAGCGTGTAGCTGAGTTCAAGTCTGATTCACACTCCGTTATGAAACAGCAACTTTCACTTTTATGTAGATTGTATGTAACCAGGGAGTGTTTCAATTTGCCTCCAGGGGGCGATACCACTTGTTGCAGAAACAACACAGTTTGAATGGAATAGGATAACATTTTCCTCAGCACTTCTTGGTTACAAACGGTAGTTCAGGTCAGTGTGAATTTTGAAAAGGATGGAAAATAGACGATGAAGCACACGGCATGCACCGTTAGCTAGGTCCAACAGGTGACATCTGCAAACGTACGGCTTTATGAGCCGCCGTTCAGTGGAGGAAGGTGATGCAGTGCCCTATAAGGTGCCCTTGCCACTTTGTTTCCCCGTGTTCTCTTCCAAACAAAAAGGGAGCCATTATGAGGTTCCCTACTGTCCCTACATGACAGTGTCCATCTCAGTGATAGAAAATGATGTCTTGCTATAGAGGATGTCCCTATATGTATATACAGGTGTGTGTGAGAGAGCGGAAAATTATATTTGTGTGTGTGTGTGTGAAGTGTTATCACATCACAAAGGGTCACAGGAGACGCGTCTATAGGACGCATGTTGACAATGACTGGGTTAAATTCAGACTGATAGGTTTGTGTGTACAGCGTTGCTTACCTCTGATACAGGGTAATGATCATACAGCAGGTACCAAGGTCGAGGTCTTGGAGGTTGTCTGACTACATAGTATTCTGGTGGGTAAGGAAAAAATGTCTGTCTCATCTTTACGTCTCTACTGTCCCCCGTTGACACATTCATCGTCTCCATACATTGTCCCAGAGCCATGTCTTCGATGTCAGAGAAGTGGGTGCACTTGCCGGTCTGGAAACCTTTAATGAATCTTCTCAGCGCTTCCTTACTGAGGACATAACCTGCTCCTCCAGCCATGTAGCCTTGTTTGACGAAAGGGGAAAATCTTCTGCCCAGGTAATGAGGCTCCTCTGTGTCATACTTGGACAAAACATAGCGGAGATTTTCGATGACAATGAATGTGTCATCGTCTGCCTTCACAAACCAGTCTGCTTCGTCAAAGTGGTGCCGGTGGACGTACTGAAAAGCCCGAATGGTTTTCCAATAAAGGTTCTGCCTCCCCTCGCTCACGTTCAGCCCCACAGTGGGGAAGTCCGTCTCCACGGAGCTCATGAACAGTACTTTGTCACAGTGCCGGGTCCAAGTCGCTTTGACGTGCTTGGCTTTGCCTTTCAGATTCTGGGGTCCCGTCATGATCCAACATAAGATGCGCACTGACCGCAGAGGAGCAGATGGTGTGTTGTTCTTCTCATCTGCAATTATAACAAGCACAAGAGATCAAAAGTGTTGTGTGACAAAGAACCTCAGGTTCTAACCATACATGTTACCCGCGCTCAGACCTGGTCTTTAACACCT
The DNA here is from genome assembly GCF_958295425.1 of Solea solea. Classification (NCBI taxonomy): domain Eukaryota; kingdom Metazoa; phylum Chordata; class Actinopteri; order Pleuronectiformes; family Soleidae; genus Solea; species Solea solea. Next base: position 5,535,714 of record NC_081153.1, on the reverse strand, counting down.
GAGCCTTTGCTTATTTTAACCATAAAAGTGCCAGAAAATGTTTTGCCAATTTTTCCTGAATAACTTTCAATATCTGGCAGATATTTACAATTTACTGCATATTAAAATGATAAAAAGTTTTTTTTAAAAACAAAAAACACTGTAGTTGTACACGAACAGTATCAAACAACGTTTGTTTGAGTCCTTGTCTCAATGTCCAGGCCACAAAAAAATGGAAAGTGTGTACAGGTGGTTTTCCCTCTTTTTCCCCTCTCTGGTGACAAAGACGCTGATTCGCTGGCTTCCTGCCGCAGCAGCAGCAGCGCGAGTGAAATTATCGCAATAACCACACGTTGACCTTTGACATGCAACCGCTCCGCTTTCAGAAACCGTCGCAATTTTTATTCGATAGCACAAATCGTCGCATAATTACGGTAATGCAAAATGTGCGAACACGTCGTCTGCGACACGCTCAGTGTAAAAGGGCTAAGAAAACATCAGCCACCCCCCCTGCTGAAGTTGCTTTTCCCTCAAAATCTTTTTAATTTTTTCGTCCCTTGACTAGACCAGGCGCTCAGTGGCTCCCAAGTAATTTGAGTTACTCACCCACCCCCCACACACACACACACACTCTATATTGTTGCCTATGTCACATGAGCCCAGTTTCCTGATAAAGCAAAATGTATTTGTTTAGAGAACATCAAATATTTAAATGTCCTTAGCACCCTTTGTGGATGTTGGACCAGAACGGATCACCATCCTTTATACAGGATGTCAAAGCTGATTCATAGAAACTGAGCAAACACTCGAGATCACTGATGTCTGGGAATATTTACACAGAACTTACCGACAGCAGCTGTCAATGACGACAATGAAATGACTTCAGAATTAAAAAACCCACCTCTGCAATTATGATGGAGATATACTTCGGTTTGTTGTTTGACATGAGCCGCTGCGTGAAAAATAGACTGTTCTGCCGAGTCGTTCACGTACAACAGGAAGCGAAGGGACAGAAATCCAAACATCAGTCCAGCAGAGAACTGGAATTGAATGGTTTTCCCTCCGCGCATGACTGACCTGTGGAACTCAACAGTTACTCTTCACACCATGTTTGGGATGTGACCTTTTCTGCTGCATTGGCATTAGGGAAGCTTTTTTTTTAGCTGGTGACATTATTATTGCTGGTTATTTTACCTGATCAAGGATGAGAAAGCTACTCTGCTTCTTTCTTTCTCCCCTGTGTGCAAGAGAGTCAGAGGCCTCCTCTCTTGCACACAGGTGTTTCCTATACATCCCTGATTATAGCTCACCATATTCAGGAGGGCGGAGCTAAAACAAACACATGGGCCGTTTCTCAATATCCATACTTGTGCGTACTTGAGCGTACTTGCGTACTCCCGTACTTGTGAAAACGTCATCAGCCTCAGTCCAAGTGCTGTTCCAATTCTCAAGTCAGCGAACAGCGAGGACGGTTCTCAAACCCGGAAATGTTCTCGCTCCGCCCATTTTTACCAAGTATGCATCGGAGGTGACTTAAGCGTACTTGCGATGGCCATGTATCCCAGAATACATTTCGGCGGAGCATAGCAGCAGATAATAGAAATATAAATCTGAAATAAATATTTTTCTGTGTCCCGGAACAAAGTTTTAACATCATTTGAGGCGAGAAATTAGTCATTTAGAATTCAAACATGTGGTTTGTGTATGAAGATATGACGTATTTATAGTGTGGCAGCGACGTTTGTCGGAGGTGATCAGCTCCGCCTCTGCGGACGTTCGGCGCTCACTGTGCCCGGCACAGAGCAGCGTTACCTCGGCCTGTCCTGATGAAATGATCCGCTGGCTCAGACGTCGCTGTCATTAGATGCTCGGTGTGATCCATAGATTTGTTGTTGACGTGTTATTTTGTTTTTAATGGAAACGTTTTGACCTGAAAGTTTGAAGGTTTGTATATTGTTAATGTTTTATTTATTTTAACTTTGAATTTTAGATTTATATTAAAGTCGAGATTTATATTTAAATATAATATGTAAATATTAGATATGTATAGTATAGTATGTAGAGTAGTATATATTTGTACACGTACATATATGTCATACATACATATATATATATACTACTCTACAATGCTGTAATATATCTATTTTCCACATTGTATTATTTGTATTGTATATTTTAATAGAAATTAATTAATAAATGAAGTTAAATATTTAAAATGTAAAAATAATAACAACATATATATGCATTTATTAAAAGTATTTCATATGTTCATTTATCAACACTGTAGGTGGCGGTAATGAGGCTGCAGCACTTGGCGCCAGCCACCATTCAAACAGCAGAACAATACATACATACTTGCATACTTGAGTATTGAGAAAGAACCACATACTTGTGTACTCCCGTACTTGGCAAGTATATACTCCCAGCGTACTTCTCAAGTATATACTTCCCAAGTAAGCAAGTACATACTTGCTTACTTGAGTATTGAGAAACGGCCATGCTGTTTGACGTCCACTGTACTGAACCTGTACCGACCACTAAGACCGACTTGGAATAAGAGTTTGACGAAGACGATAAACATCAGAAATCAACTCGTCGTTAGGATTTATTCCAAAAAACAAACAAAATAATATGCAGAGGACAAAACTAGAGTCAATCAGGAAAACGTTTTAGCGAAACATGGCGTATATTTATGTGCATGTACATGTGGGCATATACTGACACGCTCATCGTCCTACGCTTTATCCTCCACATGAGGGCGACAGGCGGGGTCACACCCTGGACACTTTGCCAGTCCATCACAGGGCCACATGCAACAAGAGACAAGCAACCATGTGTCCAATTTACTTAATCCCTATGTTGCATGTTTTTGGACCGTGGGAGAAAACCCACAAACACGGGGAGAACATGTAAACACTGAACGGAAAGGCCCTTCTTCCAGCCCGTCATGGACCCGGGTCTTTTTGCTGACCCCTTACCTTCATTGATTAAGACAAAATACGGAAAGCTGATTCCAGTCTGTGAAGCCATTTTTTTTTTTTTGCCCCAAATAATTTTATTTATTGCCCACAAACAATACAACATAGGCACACACCCCCGCACACACACACAAACCCAATCATACTCTTAAAGAAACTCTTTGATCCATTCAATAGTTCATAAACATTAGCTGAATTATGTAAACTATAACATAACCAACAGATCAGCATGGTTTGCTTTGACAACAACGTATGCTTGTAACAATTATTGTAGAGTAACACAAAGTGTAAAGCGCGAGTCATAAGACAGATAAGAAATGGCCCAGGATATGCATCCTCTTAATGATCTTGATTCTTCATTGCATATAAAATAGCAGCATCATAAAACACTCAAAATGTCCTAAATCACCATTTACTGTACACAGTTGACATCTGATCTGTGCTTGAAGAAGGATAGGAAGAATGTCCACACGTCTTCAACAATTCAATGTCCACAGTTTATTGCTCTTGCTCTTTGTTGCTCAGTAACATTCAGACAAAGCCACCGCCCTCCTCCACCTGCTAGGGTGGCTGTTAAGCAAACACTCTCATTTTATGTGTTTTTTTTATCAGGATTGAATCTGTATTTGTATCCATATGGCCGCAGATGGTAGGTCAGATAGTACAAAACGTACTGCATGTCAGGAGAAAGGTAATGAAAGGAGATGGTGAAGTCTGAGCAGCAAGCTGGACCCTAGAGAGGGGGAGAGAGGGAGTGACGTTAAGAGAAAAATAGATGATACAGCACGGCACACGTGAGTGGACACTGTGTGATCGACATTTGGCATCGTCCAATAGGCGCCTATACTGTCAGGTGACATCTGCAAACGTCTGGTTTGAAAAAACTGCCTAACAATATATGGATAATGATGGAATTTATCTCCAGTGAAGGGCAATCTTAGCATACCAAGACATTTTGGACAATGCTACATATGATTGCTAAATCAACGAATCTAATTGTCACCTCAGAGAGGCCCGGAATTTAACTGAATTTATGTTGCATTAAGAAAAATGGGGTTTATTGTTTTTTACAAAAACTACCTTCATTGTCAATATCTATGCATTAAAAAAAAAGTATACATTCGTTGGATATAATGTGGTGTATTTTACTTAACGAAACGTGTAGACCAGTGGACCTTCTCAATGGTGTGTATGTCATTAGGACCCAACTTTGAAAGATCCCCTCCCCATCTAATGGCGTGTTTCCACCAAGTGGAACAGTTCGATAAGGTACGTATTCTTTTTGTGTTTCCATTAGTAACAGTATCAATATAACTGGCCTCAACTGTAGTACCCTTCCCTTGGGTTACCAGAGTAAAATGGTATGGTTGGAGCTAGACCCATGACAGTCCACAGTCTATTCTCGTAAAGCTTGAGATTGTGTTGGGACAAACAGCCAGAAACCGAGCAGAAAAAAAAGAGCTGCTGGATGTCCTCCATTGTTGTCCGTTGTGGGCACACGCCACCTACCGCGCCAAGTAAAGGTACTGTTCTCAGCCGAAATGCAAGCCTGACCGAGGGCCTTTCCGTTACAAACACCGCACCGTACTGTACCAAACCGAACTCTACCATGATGGAAACACTCCATAATGTAGGATCCTTGACTTTGACAAACACCAATTGTGTCCACAACTTGAGGTATTTACAAACCAGCATTAATAATGAGGACAAATGTCCAGCATAAAAATTAGCACATTGTGCGCTCTTTTCATGAAACCATCAAAGATAAATTCTGCTTACCTCTGATACAGGGTAATGATCGTACAGCAGGTACCAAGGTCGAGGTCTTGGAGGTTGTCTGACTAGATGGTATTCTGGTGGGTAAACAAAAAATGTCTGTCTCATCTTTACGTCTCTACTGTCCCCCGCTGACACATTCATCGTCTCCATACATTGTCCCAGAGCCATGTCTTCGATGTCAGAGAAGTGGGTGCACATGCCGGTCTCAAAACCTTTAATAAATCTTCTCAGCGCTTCCTTACTGAGGACATAACCTGCTCCTCCAGCCATGTAGCCTTGTTTGACGAAAGGGGAAAATCTTCTGCCCAGGTAATGAGGCTCCTCTGTGTCATACTTGGACAAAACATAGCGGAGATTTTCGATGACAATGAATGTGTCATCGTCTGCCTTCACAAACCAGTCTGCTTCGTCAAAGTGGTGCCGGTGGACGTACTGAAAAGCCCGAATGGTTTTCCAATAAAGGTTCTGCCTCCCCTCGCTCACGTTCAGCCCCACAGTGGGGAAGTCCGTCTCCACGGAGCTCATGAACAGTACTTTGTCACAGTGTCGGGTCCAAGTCGCTTTGACGTGCTTGGCTTTGCCTTTCAGATTCTGGGGTCCCGTCATGATCCAACATAAGATGCGCACTGACCGCAGAGGAGCAGATGGTGTGTTGTTCTTCTCATCTGCAACTATAACAAGCACAAGAGATCAAAAGTGTTGCGTGACAAAGAACCTCAGGTTATACAGTATGACTCAATACTGAATCCTAGAAACCATAAATGTCACAAATGTATGCAGCTCATGGAAAAACCAGGAACAAGTCGCCCAAGGGGCATGAAAATATTTGAAGAAGATGTGGCCATTTGAGGGTTAGGGTTAGCCAAGAGACAGTATCATCACATTTACATAGTCCAGCCCCTCTTGGTCTAGCTCTCAGTGACATCTGATATCTGTTAGCCCACAGGACAGAAACTATTGTAGTAGTTTGAACAATGGTTATCAATAGCAGATCTAGTGACCCCGGGGGTTCTATGAAGAGGTGGAGGGGGTTCCCAGAGAAAAAATAAAATAAAATATGAATATACATTTCATAAAAATTATAACAGGAAAGATAATATACTTAAGAGTTAGAAGGATAAAAGATATATATACATTTTTAATATCAAATTAAATACATTTAAGTGGCTCTGCGTTATAGTGTGGATGGATCAGTCTGTTGCTGAATGAGCTGATGATGTGCTAACTCTCAGCAAGTTGCTAAATCATAAGCATCACAGTCACATGTCGTTCATGCATTATTCAAGGTTGGTTTGTTATTCATCTTAATAGCAGATAGTCACATTCTCCCGTTACAGCTTATAATATGATCGTCTGATCGAACAGAAGTTTGTTTTGCGACAATACTTTACGACCACGATTTAGTTCTTCTGCAATGCGTTTGTCCTTGTCCGTCTTCATTCAGCGATATAGATAATAGATAATCAGTTGGCCCTGATTTATATTTACTGTTCTTGCGTATAGTATCCTCCTGTTGACAGTGTAATTGTAAATGTTCTCCTTACAAGATCCTGAAGGACACCGCAAGTGTGAAACATCACCCTAGGGGGCCTCACTGTCAACTTATCAATGATTTGACGAAGAATTGTGATCATATGTTGACAGATGAATCTGAAGTAGATCGTCAACTACTCAGACGCTGACACAATCTACAGTGAAGTAGTTAAAATGACGGTTTTCAGTAGGGTTAGAATCTGTAAACCAACACTTGCTTGAAGCACAACCTCAAGTCGACTGGCAGTTCATTGTATGTCACTTATGAGCTGAATGAGTGTCATCTTATTTTGATCCTGTTTTATTCAAAGTCTGGAGTTATGTTCAATTTTTACAATAGTAACTCATACAACAAGGAGTCCTTAAGACCTTCTACGACTCAGTAGTGGCATCAGCCAAATTTTTTTGGAGTGGTCTACTGGGGCAGTCGCATCACAGCTGCGGCAATATACTGTACATTTACATAAGTGCAATATACACATACAATTTACACATTAATATCTTTATATATTGTACATTTTTTGGTAATGCATGTTTATTATTTATTGTCTTTGTAAATTTCCCCACTGCGGGACAAATAAAGGACAATCTTATCTTATCTTAAATACTGAGTGTTGTAATGCTTCATCATGGGATTAAGTGTCTTTGTCCAAATGACACATCGACGAGCAGAGCCAGGAATTTAACCCAAACCTTCCAGTTGAACAACAACTCGTCCTACCTCTCCTCCTCACTCCTGTAATAATTTTACTTCTAAAACTGAAGTACATTTTATATCAGAAAATTACTTTCGACACTTAAGTATAGTAAATGTCATTAACTTTAAGTAATATTATAAACTGAAGCGACTTCTACCAAAGTCATTTTCTGGTAAGATACTTGTAGATACTTGAGTGAAACAGTCCATCATTAGACAGACACAGAGAAATCAGTAAACGGTGCCTGTGTTTTTAAAGTACTGTGACAACTTAGACTTAAACAAACTTGACTTTACGGTTCATCTGCTACATCTCTAATATTGACTATGTCGTGTGCTGCTGACGTCTTCTAATCTCCTGAAAGAGATTTCGATCTCAGTGGTTATAAAAATGAATATATACACACACACACACACACACACAATTACTCTAGTTAGAAAGTATCAAATATTACAAAAATGATATGTCATTGTATGCATATAATGAATGCAAAATAAGTAAAATATTGTTGTCTATGTCATATGTGCCCAGTTTCTAAAGTGGAATGTGAGAAAGTTAATTATTCACATCACAGGTGGACCAGAACAGCTCAACTCTTTAAGCAGTTTTGAGTGATTTATGATTCGATTCGATTCAACTCTATTGTCATTGTGCAGAATAAAAAGACAAATGAAACGCAGTTTGCGTCTAACCAGAAGTGTAATATAAATCAAATATAAATAGGTAGCTGTCAGTATTTACACAGAATTTACTCTTGGCAGCTTTGAATCAAATAGGATAAGAAAAGAAAAATCCCACAATACATAACAGACCATAGGACCAGCCCGTAACGAAGGAAAATTACCTTACCTGTGTGATATAGTTCAACTTCTCCTTTGACATGCGGCTTCAGGTGAGTCAGATACTGAATGGACTGCTTTGTCGAGCCACCCGTGTACAGCAGGAGGCGAAGGGACAGAAATCCGACTATCAGTCCAGTGGCAAAGTAAAAATTAGAGGTTTTCCCCAAACGCATGGTTGACCTGTGGAAGTCAACAGTTAACTCTTTTGCATCACAAGTTAAACGAGGAAAGCTTCTTTTTAAGCCGATGACTTCATAAGTGCTGGTTATTTTTTTTTTTACCTGATCAAGGATGAGAAGAGCTACTTCTGCTTCTTTCTTCAAAGTCAACAGTCTCCTCTCTTGCAAACAGGTGTTTCCTATAACTGGCATGAGTAGGCTGGAACTTCAACGAGCACACCTTATATCTCATGTGTTGTTTGCCATCCTCTATGCACTCCACTGTACTCTGAGTTTGCATGTTTATTCATTATATACAAATATAATATACAAATATAACAAAACCACAAAACAGATCATATGCATGTCATTTATTAACGTTAAACAAATGTAAAATGTGTCCAGATTGTGTTATAAATTAAAACAGTGATAAAATAGCTCAGGCTCAACTGTTCATAAATAAGCTTTAATTAATATGGTTACTGCAGTCCCAGGTCAAAGCCTTGCATGAGCAGATTTGCCAAAAATGTGGGAAATAAGAAGCTACATTTACACATTGGCGTGACACCAAGTTCACACACAAACACGTTCAAATACAGGTCTGTCCCCACCGTCTGTTTGAGTCTTAATAACACGGAAACATATTTGGTTCATGTAATGTTTCAGCAAACAGGCAGTAAGTCTCCTTACTTAGAAGAAGCAGCAGCATTTAAAGCAGGTAAAACATTAAACACAGTGCAGGTCAGATGATTGTCGATGATAAGACTTGTGATGACTCCGCTGCTCTCCGCCTCTCCGCTTCCCCTGGTGCGTCACAGTGACAGTGTTTGAGAAGTGCTCTGCTCACATTACTGTGCTGAACCTCCTTCTCCTCTACATGCAGTGGTGTGAGTGTGAGTGAGTGTGTGTGAGTGAGTGTGTGTGTGAGTGTGTGTGTGTGTGTGTGTGTGTGTGTGTGTGTGTGTGTGTGTGTGTGTGTGTGTGTGTGTGTTGCACAACTAGTTGTATCGAGACCATGATTGCCACACCTGTTTTGTTCAGTTAGGTTTCCTTTTGAGTTGAGTTTTGTTCAGTTAAGGTTTCATAGAGATCCGGTGAAGGCACCTGCCAGAACAGCCTTCTTCCACCCGCGGAACATTATGAAAATTAGAAACATTCTGTCTTTACAGAATTCTGAAAAACTAGTTCATGCTTTTGTTACATCTCGATTAGATTACTGTAACTCCTTATTATCAGGATGTTCCAACAACCCTTTAGTTAATTCAAAATGCTGCAGCACGAGTTCTGACAGGAACTAGAAAGAGAGACCATATGACTCCAGTGTTAGCTACTGGCTCCCCATACAGTTTAGAATTCAATTTAAAATCCTCCTCCTCACGAACAAAGCACTTAATGGTCAGGCCCCTTATCACCCTAACAGTTCACTTAGGTCCCAAAATACAGGTTTACTTGTGGTTCCCAGAGTCTGTAAGAGCAGAATGGGAGGCAAAGCTTTCAGTTACCAGGCTCCTCTCCTGTGGAACCAGCTCCCAATGACAGTTCGGGAGGCGGACCCTCCCTCTGTATTTAAAGTTAGACTTAAAACTTTCCTTTTTGATAAAGCTTATAGTTAGAACTGGTTCAGGGAACCCTGGACCATCTCTTAGTTATGCTGCTATAGACCTAGACTGCTGGGGGAATTTCCTGTGGTGCACTTACCCTGTCACACTCAGGGTATGAATAGGACTTTTTATATGTCATTAACCTTGTTCTTTCTCTCCCTAGTTTGTGTGTGTGTGTGTGTGTGTTGCACAACTAGTTGTATCGAGACCATGATTGCCACACCTGTTGTTCAGTTAGGTTTCCTTTTGAGTTTTGTTCAGTTCAGGTTTCCTAGAGATCCGGTGATGGCACCTGTCACTGCACAAAAATGAGTAGCCGAGGACCGTGGTTTCTCAAACTGTGGTACGTTTCCCACCGGCAGTATGCAAGCTTCCTTCTGGTGGTACTCAGAAATCAGAAATACTGTTCTACTGTATACACCGTGGTATGTGACCCTCTTGCGACCATCATGAAATTCAGGCCGTGTGTATTTATTTTGATTTAATGACTGTAGAATTGTAGAAAAATAGCAGTTATTAAACCTCAAAAAAGCGACCCTTGACCCAGATATTTTAGTTAATTACCGACCTATATCTAATCTTCCCTTTGTTTCTAAAATCTTAGAAAAGGCAGTTGCTAATCAATTATGTGAATATTTGCGCATTAATGGCCTGTTAGATGAAGATTTTCCATCAGGTTTTAGATTACACCATAGCACAGAAACAGCACTAGTTAAAGTTAGGAACGGCCTTCTCTTGGCTTCAGATAATCGTCTAGTCTCTTTACTTGTCCTGTTAGATTTTAGTGCTGCATTTGACACCATTGATCATAATATTCTGCTGCAGAGATTGGAGCAGACTCTTGGGATCACAGGTGCTGCCATCTGCTGGTTTAAATCATACTTATCTGATAGATTCCAGTTTGTTCAAGTTAATGATAAAACCTCACTACAAACAAAAGATAATTGTGGCGTTCCACAAGGCTGAGTGCTTGGGCCTATACTTTTTACCTTATATATGCTTCCACTAGGGAACATTATTAGATAGCACAACATACACTTTCATTGCTATGCAGATGACACACAACTATATTTATCAATAAGGCCGGATGAAATAAATCAGGCTTATTCAACTCCAGGAATGTCTCAGAGACATTAAGTCCTGGATGACCTGTAACTTTCTACTTTTAAACTCGGCCCTAAACACCTCAGAGAAAAGCTTTCTGACACTTTAGATGACATCACCATGGCTTCCAGTTCCACTGTGAGGAACCTTGGAGTTATTTTTAACCAGGAAATGTCATTTGATTCACACATAAAACTTATTTCCAGAACAGCCTTCTTCCACCTGCGGAACATTATGAAAATTAGAAACATTCTGTCTTTACAGAAGGCTGAAAAACTAGTTCATGCTTTTGTTACATCTAGAGTAGATTACTGTAACTCCTTATTATCAGGATTTCTTCCTGTTAAGGGGGAGTTGTTTGGTTTTTTTTCTCTGTCCACTGATGCCTAGTGTTTGCTCATTGTGTGAACTGTTGGGTTTCTCTGCTCTCCTTGATGTTGTCTATGTACAGTGCCTTGAGATAATGTATGTTATGATTTGGCGCTATACAAATAAAATTAAATTTAATTTAATAACTGACAAGATGTCATGTGCGGCTGTTACTGAAGTGACCTGTGAAGCCACACGTGACACTTAGAGGACATTAGAGGACACAATAGAGGACATGGCCTCTATTGTGGATGAGAGAGAGAAAACGATTTTGCACGCAAACTTGGCTCCCCCTACTGGTTCAGTCCGAGCTCTACTGTACACCACTGCTGTGCCTGAAAGATATACCTTTGAGTCTCCTTTCTTTCAGTCCTGCATAAAGTACCTTAAAAGGGAAAGTATCTTACCAGAAAATTACTTTTTTAAATAATATTACTTAAGGAAAAGTACTTAAATTATTATTATGACATTTATATATACTTTAAAGGACAGGATGACAATAATAATCTGCGTATAACAATTACATTTATTGGCATCAACAAACGTTTTACGCAGCAAATAATAGGGTGAATAATAAAAATGTCCATGTCCAGGACTGTGAAGACGATAATACATGTTTGAAAGAAACAGTCTCGATGACAAGTACAATTTCCATATAATAAGAATTAAAAAAAACAATGACATAGCCGATGATATAAGATGTACTTAGTTTTTAGCAGTAAATGTATTAAAAGTGAGGAGTTGGGATTGAGCCATGGTGGATCAGTGGTAGGGGCGATTTGTTTTTCAACTGGACGGCTGTGGGTTAAATTCCTGTAGCTCTGCAAGTCTATACGTGCCCTTGAGCAAAGACACTTAACCCCATGTTGCAGCATGTGAATGGGTGAAAACTGTAGTGTTAAGCAGCTCATCAAGACTAAAAAAGCACTATTTAAATACAGACCACTGCCAACTCTTCTTCTTCTCTTCCTTAATAAGCTGATTCTTAATTCTTAAATCCCGCAGACATACTGCTCCGGTACAGGAGGTGGCGGTAATGCGCTTATTTTGCTTCTCTGGGGGAGAAGAGCAACTTCCGGTGTAAACATTACGAACATGTGTTAAATAACTGTCCTCTCCTCGTCACGTATGTCCTGTCTGTCGCTCCTTTTTCGGTTAATATTTAAGTCGTCTTGATTATTGGTGTTACCCCATGGCGGCTTCGATTCATGTCTCCAAAGTCCGCTCTTTGTACAAGAGGATTCTGGTCCTGCACCGGTTCCTGCCGCTAGATTTAAGGGCCCTCGGCGACCAGTACGTGAAAGACGAGTTCAGAAGACATAAAGGAGCGTCGTCTGAGGAGGCGAGGAGCTTCATGACAGAGTGGGAGGTAACGAAGTAAAATTAAAATCTCATTGACATTGGTCACAGTGCCCAGCTAACAACGTTATGGGAACGTTACCTTTTGGTTGCCCTGGACTGTGCTATGGTTGCTACGAAAAAAATCCCTAACATTAGCCTTTGGTCGCATATTCAGTTATTCCCCCTATCCTTCATTCAACCTTCTCTTAACTTTACTTTTGTCATTATTATATATATTATAATTCAACCTTTATAGTGCGTTCTCTTTTGATACAACCTTTATAGAACGTTCTCTTTTGGTTCCCCTAACATTACTTTTGTCATGTGCTTTATTCAACCTTTATAGAATGTTCTATTTTGGTTGCCCTAACATTACTTTTGTCATGTTCTTTATTCAACCTTTATAGAACGTTCTATTTTGGTTCCCCTAACATTACTTTTGTCATGTTCTTTATTCAACCTTTATAGAACGTTCTATTTTGGTTCCCCTAACATTACTTTTGTCATGTTCTTAATTCAACCTTTATAGAACTTCTATTTTGGTTCCCCTAACATTACTTTTGTCATGTTCTTTATTCAACCTTTATAGAACTTCTATTTTGGTTCCCCTAACATTACTTTTGTCATGTTCTTTATTCAACCTTTATAGAACGTTCTCTTTTGGTTGCCCTAACATTACTTTTGTCATGTTCTTTATTCAACCTTTATAGAACGTTCTATTTTGGTTCCCCTAACATTACTTTTGTCATGTGCTTTATTCAACCTTTATAGAACGTTCCATTTTGGTTCCCCTAACATTACTTTTGTCATGTGCTTTATTCAACCTTTATAGAACGTTCCATTTTGGTTCCCCTAACATTACTTTTGTCATGTGCTTTATTCAACCTTTATAGAACGTTCCATTTTGGTTCCCCTAACATTACTTTTGTCATGTGCTTTATTCAACCTTTATAGAACGTTCCATTTTGGTTCCCCTAACATTACTTTTGTCATGTTCTTTATTCAACCTTTATAGAACGTTCTATTTTGGTTCCCCTAACATTACTTTTGTCATGTCCTTTATTCAACCTTTATAGAACGTTCTCCTCTGGTTCCCAGTACGTTGCCTGAATATTACTTTTGTCATAACCTTTATAGAACATTCTTTTGGTTCCCAGAACGTTCCCCTAACATTACTTCTGTCATAACTTTCATAGAACATTCTCTTTTGGTTGCATTCATGTTCTCCAAACATTACTTTTGTCACAACATTTAGGGAACCTTTGTAGAACATTGCAGTTTGTTAGCATTAACATACTACAGCATGTGGTACATATTCTGCTCATTTTATTATTTTAAACTGTCTGCACATTAGTACTTATACTTGCAAACTTGAAAGAGTTTGAATTTAATATAACATTTAATTTAATTTTACTTTATAATATAAGGAAGAAAAGCAACCGACACATGTGAAATGAAGTTGGACTACAGCTTTATTTGTCATTTTCACAATACAAATAAACTCAAAAGTGCACACCACCTTTCGAAGACTGTACAGCAACCACTTTGCCAGCAGATGTCACCCACGTGCTCAATGAATGAAGCTTCAAGGAGTGAACCAATTTTCAATGCAATGGTCCAAAAGGGTTCAGAGCTTCATGAAGCCCCATTTGGCCGTCACTAGTTGTTACACTCGAACACTTGCACTAAGCAGCTGATGTCATCAAAGTCCATGCGGATTCAGAGCTTGAGGGTTTAGGGATGGCACTGGGCCTGGGTCAGTAAAACCTAGTAAACCCTTTTCAAAAATACAAATTTAACATGTTGGCTTGAATGCCAGAGTGCTGTTTAATAGGAGGACATGACAGTCAGTGCAACAGGGCAAGATGGAGGCAGATGATCTGCTCTGGCGACCCCTAGAAAGATAAGTCGTAAAAAGATGATGATATACACAGTGCTTTATCCAACGATTGACTGTCAGTACTTGAAGATATTTTTCACCTCTGTCATTTTGACATGAAATAATGGGTAAACACAGGTGTCACTAATGACTTTAACAACCGTTATAGAGCAGTCTCATCATCAGTGTGATCAGGAACACCTGTGTTAACCAGTTTATTCCTGATATAATCAACATCTGCTCCTATCGTCAATACATTCAAACTTTTGCCAGGCCTGACACCAAGGGATTTTTGAATTATTTATTTCATAGTTGCAGACCAACTTTCCCAATTAGGAATATATTTTAAAAGAGTTTTGCTTGAGTTGTGGCACACTCTGGTTCAAGTAAGGTGGTAATCTGAGTTGGACTGGCTTGATACCACTTTTCCATGTCCAGTACTGATATCAAAAATCTTGATTATCTATTGATACTGACATTAATCTCACTCACTCTTCTACCACTTTATCCTCCACGTGCTGGTGCCAATCTCAGCTGACAGAGTTAAAGGCGGGGAACACCCTGGACAGGTCACTAGTCCATCACAGGGCCACATAAAGACAAAAAACCACCCACCCTCACAACATTAGCAGGGATTAATGGGAGGGTTGCATCAGGAAGTGTGTCCAGCATAAAAAAATCTCAGCTAAATCAAATCATGTGGATCACTGAAAAAGCAGGTGATCCAATGTGGCGACCCCTAGAGAGGAGTAGTCAAAATAAAAGTTACACTAAATGCTTTGACACTGACTTTACTCCCCCACTCCCTTTTACATATATCATATAATATGGATCTCCAGTACAGAAATATACCATAACTCTGAACTTAACTCAGTATTTAAAACTCTCCAGCTTCTACATTCTAAATGTATTTTCTTAAAGCATGCTTAGTTGTGTGTGATGTCATCTGATCCTTTTATCTTAGTTCCTCTGTGGGGTGTAACATCAGCTTGCATCCATGATGTTGCATTATAGACAATTCCGACATGACACGACACAAAGTTTGTCATCTTCTCTTTCTTCTCATCCCGACATACTTCGCTAAGATTTTCTAGAAAGCGATATGATGGCTAAAACAAATCCACCTCCAGACGGGACACAGAGGCAGACCAGACTGTTCCTCGCCAAAGCAGTCTTCCATGTCTTTCAGAGTACTAGTGCAGTCGGGGAACTCTCTTACCAGGATACAGCCATCCACATCTCCCGTCTGGTGGCCGAAACAATGAAAGTACTCACTGTTGAGGGACATGTTCCGCACATCGACAAGGCCAAGTCCTTGGCTGATAATGTCGTTAAAGAGCTTCAGGGGAAGTATGGCAAGATGTTTAAGTACATGCTGCTTGAGCAGGACCCAGGTGTGGAGGCTGTCATCGTTCTCTGCCTACGGAGACACGCTGCAAAGCTGTTTATGAATTTCCCCATCTCCAAACAACTTATGATAGCCATCTCCACATGCTTAGTGTTGATCACAGGCCCGTTCCTATTACTTTGAACCTGTTTGTTTCTGCAGTCAGAGTCAGAAAAGGGGGAGGTGCTCAAATAGACCTCACAACAGCAGGTATATTGTTAGCCTGTGAAAAAGGGACACTTAAAACATTTAAATTGTCAGTAGTTGTTCTTTCCTGTGGTGTTTTTTTTTTTTTACATCTGCATCACCCATGCATATATTTTGATGTCACAAAAGGACCAGGAACAAGTTGGAGGAAGAAGAAAACAACTCAATTGGATCTCAATGACAATGTTCCGCTAGTTACTGTAATGTCCGGACTATAAGGCGCACCTGAATATAAGCCGCACCAGCTAAATTTGGGGGAAATACAGATTCTTCCATATATAAGTCGCACACGACTATAAGCCGCAGGTGTTTTAATGTTTAATTACCGTATATAAGGGTTCCTGCTACCACGGAGGGGATTGTCGGGACAGAGATGACTGTTTGGGAACGCAAAGCGTCCCATTTATTAAAGCCCACATAGACCGGAAGCTCCAATTAACGCTGCGTTTGTGTGTGTATCTGCGTCATTACCTCGTTTATGAAACCCTAACGTTTCAGAACAAACAGTTCAGCCACTGCTGAGAAAATAGTGTTGTATTGTTTTCCTGGGCTCTGCGAAGCGGATCGGCACTTCCTTAATTTGATGTCGTCATCAGAAATCCTCACCACTCCTCTCACCACCATAGCGCCTCCTGGTGCGGCACTAGTCCGGGCACATCCGGTTGCGTACATTCAACCGCAGAAGAAGAAGAACTACTCTCGTTGTAGCTGCTGAGATGCAGAGCATCCACCGTGCCAGAGGGGGAGCTGTGTATCTGAGAGCTGGCCTATCTATTACGTCATTCCAGGTACCTGGCCAATCACAGGACAGTGGGAAAGCTCTCGTTGGCTGGCCAATCACAACACAGTCCACATTCTGGGGGTGTGGTTTTGGTCTGAAACAGCGCGGCTGACGAGAGCGTCAGTGAGGAGATATTTTGATCGGCTCGTTTGCAGCGATTAGGAGGTTTTTAACCATGAAAACAAGTTAATATATGTAGGTGGACCTCCATAACTAACATATATGTGTGATACAAGCATTCTATGTCACCTTTAACATTTGAGTGCACAAATAATACAATGGTGCGCTCCCAGCGCACGTCCTGCAGTCATAGTACCCTAGTAGTGCAGTATAACAAAAAACAAAGTTTACAGCGCTTGACATGGCAATAGCGTTAAATGGCTAAATTTAATTTGTTTTTAAAAGTGCTTGCCTGTAACACGGCAGTAAAGGTGCAGTAACACGGCTGCTTAACAACATAACCTGCATCTTTTCCGAAAAGTGCCAACACAGCAGTAAAGGTGCAGTAACGTGGCCGTTTACTGTATCAAAATAACCAGCCTACTATACCAGAAAAGTCAGTCATTAATCCTCGTGTCAACGTCTTCCTGCTGCATACTAAAACCACCGAAGTCCTCTTCGTCAGTGTTGGAAACGAACAGGCCCAGAATGGCCTCGTCAACCACTCTCTCTCCTTTTGTTGTCGCTCTCAAAACCAATTAACTCCTCTTCCTCTTCGTCAGTGTTGGAATCGAACAGCCTCCGAACGGCTTTGTCAGCCGCTGCGCCGTCCTCTTCATCATCATCACGCAGCAGTCCAGCTTTTCGAAACCCGTTGGTGACCATTAGCTGTAAAAATCCATAGATAAGCCGCACCGTTGTATAAGCCGCAGGGTCCAAAGCAAGTGAAAAAAGTAGCGGCTTATAGTCCGGAAATTACGGTACCCCTCTTATAATTGATCTTTTAATTGTAAATAAATATGTAGCATTGTCCCAAGTTGTTAAAAGTAAGGTCTGGGTATCGAACTTCAGTCCTTTGTGGTGTCAACCAAACTTTCTCTTTTGATACGTAGCATTTCTGCAGCATTCAGTTTGACCAAGACCTAATGGTGCTCGTGATCGGTCTTGATGTGTGCAGGAAGTTAGAAACAGCTCATTAGCCAAAGTAGAAGCCAGTGAGCGTGTGTGTCAGATATTCTCTCAGTCTCAAGTCTGGATTAAATGAGCATTGACTTCGGCTTCAGTGATCTACATATTTGATTTGGCAGATGTTTTTTGGAGCCAGATGCCCTTCCTGCTGCAGCCCTGGCATTTGTCCGGGCTTGGGACTGGCACGATGTGGCTGGTGGTCAATTAGAGTGTACGGTATCAAAAATGATCAATTGTAGGTTCTACTGTAATGGAATGTGAAGAAATGCACAAATAAAATGTTTAAATTTCACAACTGTATTTTTGCAGCACATGATAGCCCTAGTCCACCATTTTAGGTCAAAATGCACTTTTGATATATTATGGGGGGGGGGGACGAATTTCACTTCAAACGAATAGGAATAAGAAGGTAATTCTGATGAATACGAATAACTGCTTTGATCTTTAATCTCAGCAGGTACAAAATATAGCCTGAAAATCCATTCATCCATTCATCTTCTACCGCTTTATCCTCCACAAATGGCCAATCTCAGATGACGTAGGGTGATCAGCAGGGTAGATCCTGGACAGGTCGTAGCCTGAAAATGTCAGACATTATTTACATTTATGCCCTATTGGAGAATCAGTACACTTGCAACTTGTTCTGTAGATACTAAAATAATGTAGAAGTGTATTTCTTTCTTTTTTTCATTTCACACTATTGGGGAAATCCAGTGTTTTCCAGTCCAATGAAACACTTCTGGGGGAGGGTAAATCACCCATTTGCAGGTAATTTCTATAATGAAGTAGATGGTGATTGCAGCTGAAATCCTGAGAGGAGTCTTTGCTGTCATTGCAGTGGCTGTGAAGCCACCAGCGGAGGGAGGGAGAGTGCAGTCTTTTTCATTACATGTCATTATGCCACACTAAATGGACTATGCATGGTTATCAAACCCAGAGTCCATCTGAGTCCCAACTAGGATACGGGTGGCTCCTGTCACCGCTTTGGCTGGATTTCAAATGAAAGCATTTTGAAGGAAACTCATTTTGGCCAAAACAACAGAGATGTTTCATGTCCAGATTAGGTTGTTAAAGTGCAGGGGAGAGACAAACAAACAATAAGCTCTGTCTGTCTGCTTCTGTGTCATCTGGCCAAAGATAAAACTGGGTATAAAAACCACCTTTAGTGATACTTGAGCAGATTCCATCGACTAATCTTGACAGAAACTCAAGTTATTTTTTTGCTTCTGTAGAATACGAAGGTAGGCCGGACATCTTGGCCTAGACAAACAGTTGTTCCTGCTGGACTCTCATCGTGGTCTCACTGACGTCACTACGTTTTATTGGTCAGTGCTAGAAGCCTGGAGGACTCTGGGCATCAGCCGCCCTCCCACCACTAAGCCTGGACTGTGGATATTTGAGGAGCCACTGTTTAATAACACTTTCCTCTTCAGTGTGGTGCTTGCTTCTGCCAGTGTGAGAGACCGTTTCATCAAGGCTGGCATAATCAAATTGGGACACCTCTTGGAGATACCACCCACGACACTCACTGAGAAGGTCAACATAAGGTCCTTTAGACTGGTAGGGAAGGCCATTGAGGAGGTGCTGCTATCCCTGTCGGTTCCACAACGGGCGTTTGTCCAAGATGGAGCCCACGTTGACCAGTGGAGTAAGGGTGTAGAGTACGTGTTCCCACCCATCATGGTCACACCCACTGTTGGAGATTGGAGAGAAAAAAGTGGTCTCCTTCTTTCCATGAGGACACCGGTCATGGGAGCTTTCCACACCTGTGGAAAAAAACAACTCCACCTAAGCTGTGTAAAGGTGCTGAACTTTGGCTCGCTGTCGGACCTCAAAGAAACAAAATGGACTGAGGTATTTGGCAAGGACGCTTCCCCTAGAGGCTGTTGGCGGCTCCTGTATAAGCCTCCTGTTGAAAAACGGATGGCTAACCTCCAGTGGAGAATTATACATGGAATTATAGCTACAAACAGATACAGAGCTCGTCTGGATCCCAGCACCGGGGAGGGGTGTCCTTCTTGTGGGAGGACCGAAACAGTAGAGCACTTGGTGATTTCATGTCCTCGTCTCACAGACCTATTTAAGTTGCTACACGGGTGGGTAGAGGCCCTGGGGGAGGTTTTTTCTGCCTCACTCTTTGTGTTTGGACTAAAGTACACTGTGAAAAAAAGACAAACAATGGTGCTCATCAATTTTTTGCTGGCCACTGCTAAACTAGCAATCTGGAAAAGCCGTAAAAGCCAGGTGTCCGGTGTGGGCTGGACTGAGCCGGTGCTCTATCTGAAGGCACTGGTCTCTGCCAGGCTCAGGATAGAGCACGCATTCTACAAACTGACATCTAATCTGGGTATTTTTAAGGCTGTGTGGGGCATCGAACAGGTCCTGTGCTCAGTGAGTGAGGACGGCGCACTACAGGTCAAATTTTAGTTTTGTGTGAGTGAGTGAGTGAGTGAATGAGTTGATTAATGTTGACTAATTGTAAAAAAAAAAAAAAAAGGGTTCGTAATTAAAGTTTTCTGAAAAGTCAAAAGTCTTCTTCTTCTTCTTCTTCTTCTTCTTCTTCTTCTGTTTTCCCATTTGGATGACATATAGAAGTAACTCAGCAGTAAAATACAATTTAAGGCTAGAAGACAATTTAAAAAAATAACTAGTACCGCGCGCGGTTCTGAACGGGTTCGAGCCGACCCACGCGGGTCGCCGTGTGCCACGGCTCCCCGCGTGCCTCGCGCTCTCACCCGTTCATTCACCGCGCGCGGTACTAGTTATTTTCAGTACTAGTTATTTTCAGCGGCGTCCCCGCGCATGTCGTTCCAAATTTTGTGGGGGATCGGGCAACGTATGGCAAAGTTATAGGGCACTTCCTGTTTAAAATGGCAGACTTTCTGTTCGGTCAAGTGCGTGTCCGTAAACGTGTTCAGGGAACTTCCCTTGTCTTACATATCAAGTTTTGTGCAGATTGGATAATCTTGGAGTTTACTTCCTGTTTTCGGGCATTCCACTTCCTGTTGGGAGGTCATCTCTTGCAGACATGCTCAGGACAGGTCCCTGGTGTCACATAAAATGTTTCGTGCAAATCGGACAACGTACGGCAAAGTTAGAGGGCACTTCCTGTTTAAAATGGCCAACTTCCTGTTCGTCTCCGTAAACGTGTTCAGGGAAGTTCCCTTGTCTTACATATCAAGTTTTGTTCAGATCGGACAATGTAAGACTTTACTTCCTGTTTCGGGCGTTCCACTTCCTGTAGGGAGGTGACCTTTTACGGACATGCTCAGGACAGGTCCCTTAACTCACATATAAGGTTTTGTGCAGATCGGACAACGTACGGCAAAGTTAGAGGGCACTTCCTGTTTAAAATGGCCGACTTCCTGTTCGGTCAACGGCGTCTCCGTAAACATGTTCAGGGAAGGTCCGGTAACTCAAATATCTAGTTTCGTGTCAATCGGACAATGTAAGACTTTACTTCCTGTTTCGGGCGTTCCACTTCCTGTAGGGAGGTGACCTTTTACGGACATGTTGAGGAAGGGTCTGGGGTCCCACATACTAAGTTTCAAGTGGATACAACAATCCCTGTTGGAGCAGCATCAAAAACTATAAATGTAATTCTGTCTGCTGTCACCAGGGGGCGCTGTATTTGAAAATGAATATTTTCATATAAACGTGTTCAGGGCCGGACTGTCATCAATCCTTGCAAGTTTGGTTCAGATCGGACCAGGATTGGCAAAGTTGTAACAGTTTGTTTTTTTAGAATTTTCTACCACCACCAGGAGGCGCTGTTTTCAAAATGTACCGTTTCAGCAACATAGTCGTCTTCAGCAACTAACCATCATCAACTATAGCAAGTTTGGTTGGGATCAGACCATCCATCGCGAAGTTATAAGAGTTTCATTGTCTGTTATGAAAAATTATTATTATCTCCAATTTTGGCGCCCCCTATCTCGTACGCCATACAATATTTTAAAAAGCTTTTGATAACTTTTGATGCTCAACTCGTCCACATTGATCTCACCAAGTTTGAAGGTGATTGCACAAAAGCTCTAGGAGGAGATAATTGAAATACAAGCTGTCATATTGTCTACTGTCACCAGGGGGCGCTGTTTTTGAAATTTAATATTTTCATATAGACGTCTTTAGGGCCGGACTATCATCAATCCTAGCAAGTTTGGTTCAGATCGGACCAGGATTCGCAAAGTTGTAGCAGTTTGATTTTTTGTCCCAAAAATCCGACTTTGCGTCGTTGCCATGGCAACACCATTAAACGATTTGTCGTCATATTGATCACGCATCATCTACCATGTGTTTTGACTGTTGTCACCAATTTTGAGTGCGGTACGATTATCTGTGTAAAAGTTATTCCCGAAATCGTAAAAAAACTTTTTTTTTGTGTATTTTCTTTCACCACAAGGAGGCGCTGTTTTCAAACTTCACCGTTTTTTCATAGACGTCTTCAGCCATGGCCCATCATCAATCATAGCAAGTTTGGTTCGGATCGGACCTTCCATCGCAAAGTTATAAGAGTTTTTTTTTTCTGATGCGAAACATCAGAATCATCACGAACTTTGCCGCCCCCTATCTTGTGCGCCGTGCGACATTTGAAAAAACTTTTGATACCGTGAGCTCCTCAACTGGTCCACAGGGACCTCACCAAGTTTGAAGGTGATCGCACGAAAATTCTAGGAGGAGTTAGTTCAAATACCATTGCTGCGAATTCGCCAAAATCGCCAAAAAATCGCCAATCAACCCAAGATGGCGGATTTCCTGTAGGTTTCACGGGAAAGTCGTCATCGACTTTTTTGACCGTCCCCACCTAATGAACGTGTGTACCAAGTTTCGTTCACTTACGTTAAACCCGACATGAGTTGACCTAATAGAAGTTTTTTGCGTGACTTTTTAGCCCCTCCCACTTCCAATTTTCCACGCATTTTCCCCGAACGACTTTCAGACGTAAATTTACACCACGATTGATGCGGTCACAAAAATCTGTGAGTTTTGGGGTATGGGAAAGGCCTCAAAAATGCGATTTACTTTTAGGAATAATAATAATAATAATAATAATAATAATAACTAGTACCGCGCGCGGTTCTGAACGGGTTCGAGCCGACCCACGCGGGTCGCCGTGTGCCACGGCTCCCCGCGTGCCTCGCGCTCTCACCCGTTCATTCACCGCGCGCGGTACTAGTTATTTTCAGTACTAGTTATTTTCAGCGGCGTCCCCGCGCATGTCGATCCACATTTCGGGGGGGATCGGGCAACGTATGGCAAAGTTATAGGGCACTTCCTGTTTAAAATGGCAGACTTCCTGTTCGGTCAAGTGCGTGTACGTAAACGTGTTCAGGGAACTTCCCTTGTCTTACATATCAAGTTTTGTTCAGATCGGACAATGTAAGACTTTACTTCCTGTTTCGGGCGTTCCACTTCCTGTAGGGAGGTGACCTATTACGGACATGCTCAGGACAGGTCCCTGGTGTAACATATAAGGTTTTGTGCAGATCGGACAATGTATGGCAAAGTTAGAGGGCACTTCCTGTTTAAAATGGCCGACTTCCTGTTCGTCTCCAGAAACATGTTCAGGGAAGGTCCCGTAACTCACATATCTAGTTTCGTGTCAATCGGACAATGTAAGACTTTACTTCCTGTTTCGGGCGATCCACTTCCTGTAGGGAGGTGACCTTTTACGGACATGTTGAGGAAGGGTCTGGGGTCCCACATACTAAGTTTCAAGTGGATACAACAATCCCTGTTGGAGCAGCATCAAAAACTATAAATGTAATTCTGTCTGCTGTCACCAGGTGGCGCTGTATTTTAAATTGAATATTTTCATATAGAAGTGTTCAGGGCCGGACTATCATCAATCCCAGCAAGTTTGGTTCAGATCGGACCAGGATTGGCAAAGTTGTAACAGTTTATTTTTTTAGAATTTTCTACCACCATCAGGAGGCGCTGTTTTCAAAATGTACCGTTTCAGCAACATAGTCGTCTTCAGGAACTAACCATCATCAACTAGAGCAAGTTTGGTTGGGATCAGACCTTCCATCGCGAAGTTATAAGAGTTTCATTGTCTGTTGTGAAAAATTATTATTATCTCCAATTTTGGCGCCCCCTATCTCGTACGCCATACAATATTTTAAAAAGCTTTTGATAACTTTTGATGCTCAACTCGTCCACATTGATCTCACCAAGTTTGAAGGTGATCGCACAAAAGCTCTAGGAGGAGATAATTGAAATACCAGCTGTCATATTGTCTGCTGTCACCAGGGGGCGCTGTTTTCGAAATTGAATATTTTCATATAGACGTCTTTAGGGCCGGACTGTCATCAATCCTAGCAAGTTTGGTTCAGATCGGACCAGGATTCGCGAAGTTGTAGCAGTTTGATTTTTTGTCCCAAAAATCCGACTTTGCGTCGTTGCCATGGCAACACCGTTAAACGATTTGTCGTCATATTGATCACGCATCATCTACCATGTGTTTTGACTGTTGTCACCAATTTTGATTTCGGTACGATTATCTGTGTAAAAGTTATTCCCGAAATCGTAAAAAAACTTTTTTTGTGTGTATTTTCTTCCACCACAAGGAGGCGCTGTTTTCAAACTTAACCGTTTTTTCATAGACGTCTTCAGCCATGGCCCATCATCAATGGTAGCAAGTTTGGTTCGGATCGGACCTTCCATCGTAAAGTTATAAGAGTTTTGTTTTTCTGATGCGAAACATCAGAATCATCACGAACTTTGCCGCCCCCTATCTCGTGCGCCATGCGACATTTGAAAAAACTTTTGATACCGTGAGCTCCTCAACTGGTCCACAGGGACCTCACCAAGTTTGAAGGTGATCGCACGAAAACTCTAGGAGGAGTTAGTTCAAATACCATTGCTGCGAATTCGCCAAAATCGCCAAAAAATCGCCAATCAACCCAAGATGGCGGACTTCCTGTAGGTTTCACGGGAAAGTCGTCATCGACTTTTTTGACCGTCCCCACCTATTGAACGTGTGTACCAAGTTTCGTTCACGTACGTTAAACCCGACATGAGTTGACCTAATAGAAGTTTTTTGCGTGACTTTTTAGCCCCTCCCACCTCCAATTTTCCACGCATTTTCCCCGAACGACTTTCAGACGTAAATTTACACCAGGATTGATGCGGTCACAAAAATCTGTGAGTTTTGGGGTATGGGAAAGGCCTCAAAAATGCGATTTACTTTTAGGAATAATAATAATAAAAATAACTAGTACCGCGCGCGGTTCTGAACGGGTTCGAGCCGACCCACGCGGGTCGCCGTGTGCCACGGCTCCCCGCGTGCCTCGCGCTCTCACCCGTTCATTCACCGCGCGCGGTACTAGTTATTTTCAGTACTAGTTATTTTCAGTACTAGTTATTTTCAGCGGCGTCCCCGCGCATGTCGATCCACATTTCGGGGGGGATCGGGCAACGTATGGCAAAGTTATAGGGCACTTCCTGTTTAAAATGGCAGACTTCCTGTTCGGTCAAGTGCGTGTACGTAAACGTGTTCAGGGAAGTTCCCTTGTCTTACATATCAAGTTTTGTTCAGATCGGACAATGTAAGACTTTACTTCCTGTTTCGGGCGTTCCACTTCCTGTAGGGAGGTGACCTTTTACGGACAAGCTCAGGACAGGTCCCTGGTGTCACATATAAGATTTTGTGCAAATCGGACAACGTACGGCAAAGTTAGAGGGCACTTCCTGTTTAAAATGGCCGACTTCCTGTTCGTCTCCGGAAACATGTTCAGGGAAGGTCCGGTAACTCACATATCTAGTTTCGTGTCAATCGGACAATGTAAGACTTTACTTCCTGTTTCGGGCGTTCCACTTCCTGTAGGGAGGTGACCTTTTACGGACATGTTGAGGAAGGGTCTGGGGTCCCACATACTAAGTTTCAAGTGGATACAACAATCCCTGTTGGAGCAGCATCAAAAACTATAAATGTAATTCTGTCTGCTGTCACCAGGGGGCGCTGTATTTGAAAATGAATATTTTCATATAGACGTGTTCAGGGCCGGACTGTCATCAATCCTTGCAAGTTTGGTTCAGATCGGACCAGGATTGGCAAAGTTGTAACAGTTTGTTTTTTTAGAATTTTCTACCACCACCAGGAGGCGCTGTTTTCAAAATGTACCGTTTCAGCAACAAAGTCGTCTTCAGCAACTAACCATCATCAACTATAGCAAGTTTGGTTGGGATCAGACCTTCCATCGCGAAGTTATAAGAGTTTCATTGTCTGTTATGAAAAATTATTATTATCTCCAATTTTGGCGCCCCCTATCTCGTACGCCATACAATATTTTAAAAAGCTTTTGATAACTTTTGATGCTCAACTCGTCCACATTGATCTCACCAAGTTTGAAGGTGATCGCACAAAAGCTCTAGGAGGAGATAATTGAAATACAAGCTGTCATATTGTCTGCTGTCACCAGGGGGCGCTGTTTTCAAAATTTAATATTTTCATATAGACGTCTTTAGGGCCGGACTATCATCAATCCTAGCAAGTTTGGTTCAGATCGGACCAGGATTCACGAAGTTGTAGCAGTTTGATTTTTTGTCCCAAAAATCCGACTTTGCGTCGTTGCCATGGCAACACCGTTAAACGATTTGTCGTCATATTGATCACGCATCATCTACCATGTGTTTTGACTGTTGTCACCAATTTTGAGTGCGGTACAATTATCTGTGTAAAAGTTATTCCCGAAATCGTAAAAAAAAATTTTTTTTGTGTATTTTCTTTCACCACAAGGAGGCGCTGTTTTCAAACTTCACCGTTTTTTCATAGACGTCTTCAGCCATGGCCCATCATCAATCATAGCAAGTTTGGTTCGGATCGGACCTTCCATCGCAAAGTTATAAGAGTTTTGTTTTTCTGATGCGAAACATCAGAATCATCACAAACTTTGCCGCCCCCTATCTCGTGCGCCGTGCGACATTTGAAAAAACTTTTGATACCGTGAGCTCCTCAACTGGTCCACAGGGACAACGCCGAGTTTGAAGGTGATCGCACGAAAACTCTAGGAGGAGTTAGTTCAAATACCATTGCTGCGAATTCGCCAAAATCGCCAAAAAATGGCCAATCAACCCAAGATGGCGGATTTCCTGTTGGGTTTGGATCATGGTCATAATGTAATTTTTTCTTCATCCCGACCTTCTACACATGTGTACCGAATTTCGGGCATGTGCGATAATTGTGTTGGTCATGGTGAATTTGGACAGGTGGCGCCGCACTTATTGGCCCCTCCCACATTCAATTTTTGACGCACATTCCCCGAACCTTTTTCAGACGTAAATTTACACCACGATTGATGCAGTCACAAAAATCTGTGAGTTTTGGGGTATGGGAAAGGCCTCAAAAAGGCGATTTACTTTAAGGAATAATAAGAATAATAATAATAATAATAATAATCCTTCCAGTTTCAAGAGGGTTCTTGCAACCTTGTTGCTCGAACCCTAATAATCTTTTGCATTTCAATAGGGTTCTTGCAACCTTGTTGCTCGAACCCTAATGAAAGACAAAACAAATAACTATTTCATGTCTTTGAAAGAGACCATTTGTTCCTTAAACTTATCATTATAAATTTAAAACCAATTACCCCATGTCTTGGCAAAGAAAAAACAACGCCATTATATTATATTGGTCCCTTGTAAACCAAGGAACTTTTCTAACTGCAATAAAAGCATCTAGCCAAATCATTGTTTTTAGTCTTCCTAATCTGAGTTTAATTACAGGGCAGACCTGGAGGGAAGGGTGAACCAGGGCTGACAGTGAGTACAGTAATTGAAACATGTGACAATGAGATGTATATTTGAACATTTAAAAAAAAATTTTTTACTGTTCACAGAGAGAGGAGGTCATCAGAATAATAAGGGAAATCTGTGGTAAATCACATGTTTTACTTTTAACTTTTCCCATAATAATCACAACTTAGTAGAATCGCTGTGCGATATAAAACTGATATAAAATGTGTTGGGGAAAAAAGGTAAAATAGTAATGCAAAGACACTTTTTGTTGTGTTTCTATTGGTTTTGTTTGTTGTCCAGGCTGTGGTCTGAAGTGCAGAGAGGCACCTCTGGAGCTGGTGTTTGTCATAGATAGCTCTGAGAGCGTGGGACCAGACAACTTTGAGCTGGTGAAGGACTTTGTCAATGCTCTCATTGACCAGCTGTCGGTAAGCAGAGAGACTACCCGAATAGGTGTGGTCCTCTACAGCCAGGTAAACATGGTGGTGGTAAGTCTGCAGCAAACGTTAAGCCAAGATGAAATCACGGCTGCCATTCAGACGATGCCATACTTGGGTGAAGGCACCCTCACCGGCAGTGCCATCCATCAAGCTAGTGAGCTGTTCCAAGCCTCGCGGCCCGGTGTGAGGAAAGTGGCCTTGGTTTTAACAAATGGGCAGGCTGACCCGCAAGACCTCAGACATTTTCAAGAGACAGCCTTGGATGCACATGCTCAGGGGGTTGAGATGATTGTTGTGGGAGTTATTAACAAGAGCGACCTTCTGTATGATGACTTCCAGCAAGAGATCAATGTGATTGCATCTGAACCTGCTGAGGAGCATATCTACCTTGTAGATGACTTCAGGACACTTCCCAGTAAGTACATTTCTGGATAAGATAATTGTATTTGTTCTAAAGGAATCCTTTATTGACAGACAGACAGACAGACAGACAGACGACTTTATTAATCCCTTTGGGAGGTTCCCTCTGGGAAATTAACAGCTCCAGCATCCATACACAGCACTGTTAAAAATAGAATAAAATAAGATAAGAATAAAAATAAAAATAAAAATATAGAAATAAAAATGAAAGTGACCCATGCTATATATATGTATGTATACCTACATACACATAACCAATGTATATATATATATACATACATACATACACAGATACATGCATACATACGCACACACACATACATATACATACACATATACATATATATGCATACATACACATACATACATACACATATATACATATATATATACACACACACAGGTATAGGTACACACACACACCTAGAGTTACCCCGTAATGCCCAGGGTTTTATTGCACATGTCTATGGTTTTATTGCACATTATGTTATTGTTGTGTTTGTTGTTTGTTTAGTTCGTACCGTTTTTTTTATTTTTTGTTTGCTTGTTGCCCTCCTCCCCCCCAGTGAGGAGTTGTACAGTTTGATGGCCCGGGGGACAAACGAGTCCCCCAGCCTGTTGGTCCTGTATTTTGGGAGGAGCAGCCTCAGCTATTGGGTGTGCCAATAGCTGAATGGTGATATGCTTTCAGCAGCTGGTCAACAGTTTTACTAGTCAGCCTTTACTGCATGCCTCTCCCCTTAATATCTATGTCCTCCTCACTGTCAAACGTAGATAGATAGCCTTTATTCCCAAAGGGAGAAATGCATTTTCACCATGTAAAACCACATGAAGACAGCAAACATATAACACACACACTGGTTTTTTTGTATTATTTTTTTCATTAAACAGTTGTTGAATAAACTCATAAGTATTGTCAGGTTTGCTAGAGGTGGGAAATCCAGATCTCCTGTGTGACAAGACGGAACAGCGAGGACTCAGACGCAGAGGCCTTTTATTGTCTTTATTGGCACTCTTAACAGAACACAAGGCAGATCCTCTTACTGAGGGAAAACAAAGCGTGGCTATAAAAAGCTATAACCAATGGGGAGCGCAACGCTCTTCAAAAGAAACGTTGCATAACTATAGCCGCGGAAACAAAAAATCACTCCGAAGAGGAAACTAAATTCAGACTATGGTTATCAATAAAAGCTTAAACAGAAACTCTCCAAACGGAGGAAAAACAAGGCTCGAAGCACTTCAAAAAACGAAAACAAACTCAAAGCACAATCCTACTGATTGGCGATCTATAACTAACTAAGAACGAGGTCAAACACAAAACGCAATCTAAATGATTGGATCTACTCAGTCTATCTAACAAAACGTAAGTCACAATCCTAGTGATTGGAGTTTCCTAAAAAGCTGTGAAAATGAACAAACAGAAAATCTCTCCCAAGGAGGAAAACAAAAGGGGCTATAAATCTTAACTAAGGTATTAACTTACAGGCTATGCTAAGAAAACTTACAAAATAAGGCGTCGCTCACAAAGAGGATCAAAACTTGAATATTCTGTGGCTGTGACAAGGAGCTCGGGTGATCAGGCATGGACGAAAACACAGGGGAACAGAGAGTTTTTAAAGTCCACATGGCTTAATTGTCAGCAGGTGTTTGTAATCAGGCCGGCAGGCCGGCAGAGGAGGGGGCGGGGCAAACTGCCGGAGTGACACTGTGAGCTGTTGCTGAAACAAGACTGATTAAATGAACCAATAATCTGTGCTGATTGTTATTGGTATTGGTCATAGAAAACCCCATATCAACAGACCTCTTTCCACAGTTTTGTTTTCTGTAACTATGAAATAATTTGTCTGCTTTTTACCTGTTTTATAACATAAGTAGTAATTTTCCTGAGGAGTTCTTGGTCTCGGTCACTACTTTATGGTCTTCGTCGGTACAACGTGATGTCATTTTGAAAGTGATTAACCCATTTAGGGCACATGGTTGGTCTAGCAGTGAGCACTCTTTCCTCTGCAGCAAGAAGACCCGGGTTTGCATCTGGTTGCAATGTGCGTGGGTTTTCTCTGGGCTCTCCCGTTTCCTCCCACAGTCCAAAAACATGGAGATTTTGGGGATTAGGCAAATTGGACACTCTCAATTGACAGTCGGTGTTTGTGTGAGAGTGGATGTTTGCTTGTCTCTATGTGGTCCTGTGAAGGACCGGCGACCCGTCCATGGTGTACGCTGCCTTTCGCCCTATGGCACCAGTGCCCCCCACAAACCAATCCAATGTGGTGGATAAAGTGATAGTTGAGTGGCAGCATCACCACATGGATGGTCAGCTGCAAAAAACAGGACCTTTTGGCCTAATTTGTATTCCCTTGGTAGCAGTGTAAAGGGTGGGGAGTGTAACCAATAATGAAGAAAATGATTATAGAATAGGTGCAGGTTCTGAGTGACGCTTATGAACAGAGGGTAAAACAATAGATGCCAGTGCACACAATCATTTATTCACAGTTATTCTTTTCAGGAGTCAACAATAGAAGGGGGCTAAATATACAATAATAATCAATAAAACCAGTCCCAACTGCCATGTGACAGCAGTACAATGAACACTGCACATTGTACTGTGTATGATTGTGTATGTGACAAATAAAATCTTAATCTTAGATGAATGAATGATCCCATTTAAAGTTGAATAGACCATAAATACTGACAGGTGATTGACCTTTAAGCTATCACACTATCAGGGAGATCCACATTTGACTTCTTCTCAAGCTTCACCCTCTCTTCCAAATATGGTATCCTCTGGTTTCAGTAAACTAAAATGGTGCTGGACAAACGGCAAAATTTAAGTTCAACAAAATGGGTCATGCCACGGACGGTTGACATAACCTGTATATACTTTTTGTTCTGTCAATGTCATGACATGAGAGCCAATCTATTAAACTGACAATATCTTTTAAAAACACCACTGTAAAAACGTTTTTGAATGTCTCTAACCACGATTGAACTCTTTTTTTTCCCGATGCAGCTCTGGAAGGCACAATACTGAGTCAGATTTGTGGGCAGGATGACACAGCAAACTTTCTACCAAACTCGGTCTATCGAGCTGTGGAAACCCACCCAGATGTTCCAGGGGACAGCGGCTTTCATACCCATTCCAAAGAGTTTACAGAGGAGGAAGACACACACGTAAGGCTGCTTTTGTGTGTTGTGAAATATAGTCATCTCAAGTCTGCAGGTCTGAACCTGGCTTTTGAGAAGTAAATTAAACAAGAAAAAACAAGGAAATCTCATTGGGAAGAACACGTTCAGAATCATGGTTTGAGTTATGTGGAAGCCAGTTGGAGCTGACCGCATTTAGGAGGGGACAGAGCTTCCATGAAAGCAGTAAAATCCCACACCTTTTCCGGCTGCACCAAGCCCATGTATGGAGAAATCTAGACTAGTGCATTTTCAGACTGGCAAGAGACAGATTTTATGTTCTGAAAGAGTTAATGGATGACAGAGAGACACTTCATCACCATGCAACTATGCCTGATGCTTCAACTATTCAAACAATGTGATGTTTGCCTTCATACCTTTAAGTTATAGTCAGATAAAATCCTTTTTCGTTGTCATGCAGCAGAATTTTGTAGTTCCTTTTGTGGCATGGATCCAAAACAAAAAGTACATAGTGCCAGAACTGGCAAGGCAGACCTGCTCAGTCTTTGACTTTGAGGGGGTGTCAATTACCCCCTAGACAGACGAGCTAGGGGCCGTACTATGGGCATGGCAGAGCTCTGCAGACACGGACTGCAGAAAGTATGACCCAGGATTTTCACCTGCAGAGGACGTAGCATGACACAAAACATGTTGACAGAACCATGGAAATGATGGGTTTGGGACTTGCCGTATTAATAAACAAACAATCCACCTTGTTATTATCTTTAAGACCACCCTTATTAATCACACGGTGTGTGTGTGTGTGTGTGTCATCACGTTAGCAGCAACAGTTTACCTGCGCGTCATCGATGCAGGAGGATTTCAGCTCACTGGCTGACAAAATCACGACTTACATTTTTTGTAATTATAAAACTTCAACGACTTTATTATTTCAATGTCCCGAAATCAGAACAGACAAGCCAGGGTGTGCATTTGTTGCATATGGAAGAAGCAGCTGACCACGCCAAAGAGGAATCGCATCCTTTCTGGCACGTACAGGCCACCGTAGTTCCCCAGCAAACTGAACTTTACAAAACAATCATCAGTGACCGCACATCGTCATACAATACAAAAGGACAATGCTTAATTTTCAGTACAGTAGGAGGACTCGCAAGTGTGAAATGTATTTGAACAAACAGCCAGCACCAACACACATATTAGACACGGCAAACACTCTCATTTCATGTTTGTTTTGTTTTTTTTACCAGGATTGAACCTGTATTTGTATCCATATGGTCTCAGATGGTAGGTCAGATAGTACAGAACATACTGCATGTCAGGAGGAAGGTAATGAAAGGAGACGGTGAAGTCCGAGCAGCAAGCTGGACCCTGGAGAGAGAGGAGGGTGCATTGGAGATTAGCAGATTAGCAGATTAGCAGAGTAGCAGGATTCAATTTCACTTGCTTTGTCATTAAAGAGCGTGTAGCTGAGTTCAAGTCTGATTCACACTCCGTTATGAAACAGCAACTTTCACTTTTATGTAGATTGTATGTAACCAGGGAGTGTTTCAATTTGCCTCCAGGGGGCGATACCACTTGTTGCAGAAACAACACAGTTTGAATGGAAGTCTACAGGATAACATTTTCCTCAGCACTTCTTGGTTACAAACGGTAGTTTCAGGTGTTCAGGTCAGTGTGAATTTTGAAAAGGATGGAAAATAGACGATGAAGCACGCGGCATGCACCGTTAGCTAGGTCCAACAGGTGACATCTGCAAACGTACGGCTTTATGAGCCGCCGTTCAGTGGAGGAAGGTGATGCAGTGCCCTATAAGGTGCCCTTGCCACTTTGTTTCCCCGTGTTCTCTTCCAAACAAAAAGGGAGCCATTATGAGGTTCCCTACTGTCCCTAAATGACAGTGTCCATCTCAGTGATAGAAAATGATGTCTTGCTATAGAGGATGTCCCTATATGTATATACGTATATACAGGTGTGTGTGAGAGAGCGGAAAATTATATTTGTGTGTGTGTGTGTGAAGTGTTATCACATCACAAAGGGTCACAGGAGACGCGTCTATAGGACGCATGTTGACAATGACTGGGTTAAATTCAGACTGATAGGTTTGTGTGTACAGTGTTGCTTACCTCTGATACAGGGTAATGATCATACAGCAGGTACCAAGGTCGAGGTCTTGGAGGTTGTCTGACTACATAGTATTCTGGTGGGTAAGGAAAAAATGTCTGTCTCATCTTTACGTCTCTACTGTCCCCCGTTGACACATTCATCTTCTCCATACATTGTCCCAGAGCCATGTCTTCGATGTCAGAGAAGTGGGTGCACTTGCCGGTCTCAAAACCTTTAATAAATCTTCTCAGCGCTTCCTTACTGAGGACATAACCTGCTCCTCCAGCCATGTAGCCTTGTTTGACGAAAGGGGAAAATCTTCTGCCCAGGTAATGAGGCTCCTCTGTGTCATACTTGGACAAAACATAGCGGAGATTTTCGATGACAATGAATGTGTCATCGTCTGCCTTCACAAACCAGTCTGCTTCGTCAAAGTGGTGCCGGTGGACGTACTGAAAAGCCCGAATGGTTTTCCAATAAAGGTTCTGCCTCCCCTCGCTCACGTTCAGCCCCACAGTGGGGAAGTCCGTCTCCACGGAGCTCATGAACAGTACTTTGTCACAGTGCCGGGTCCAAGTCGCTTTGACGTGCTTGGCTTTGCCTTTCAGATTCTGGGGTCCCGTCATGATCCAACATAAGATGCGCACTGACCGCAGAGGAGCAGATGGTGTGTTGTTCTTCTCATCTGCAATTATAACAAGCACAAGAGATCAAAAGTGTTGCGTGACAAAGAACCTCAGGTTATACAGTATGACTCAATACTGAATCCTAGAAACCATAAATGTCACAAATGTATGCAGCTCATGGAAAAACCAGGAACAAGTCGCCCAAGGGGCATGAAAATATTTGAAGAAGATGTGGCCTGTTGAGGGTTAGGGTTAGCCAAGAGACAGTATCATCACATTTACATAGTCCAGCCCCTCTTGGTCTAGCTCTCAGTGACATCTGATATCTGTTAGCCCACAGGACAGAAACTATTGTAGTAGTATGAACAATGGTTATCAATAGCAGATCTAGGGACCCCGGGTGTTCTATGAAGAGGTGGAGGGGGGTCCAAGAGAAAAAATAAAATAAAATATGAATATACATTTTATAAAAATTAAAACAGGAAAGATAATATACTTAAGCGTTAGAAGGATAAAATATATATATATATTTTTAATATCAAATTAAATACATTTAAGTGGCTCTGCGTTATAGTGTGGATGGATCAGTCTGTTGCTGAATGAGCTGATGATGTGCTAACTCTCAGCAAGTTGCTAAATCATAAGCATCACAGTCACATGTCGTTCATGCATTATTCAAGGTTGGTTTGTTATTCATCTTAATAGCAGATAGTCACATTCTCCCGTTACAGCTTATAATATGATCGTCTGATCGAACAGAAGTTTGTTTTGCGACAATACTTTACGACCACGATTTAGTTCTTCTGCAATGCGTTTGTCCTTGTCCGTCTTCATTCAGCGATATAGATAATAGATAATCAGTTGGCACTGATTTATATTAACTGTTCTTGCGTATAGTATCCTCCTGTTGACAGTGTAATTGTAAATGTTCTCCTTACAAGATCCTGAAGGACACCGCAAGTGTGAAACATCACCCTAGGGGGCCTCACTGTCAACTTATCAATGATTTGACGAAGAATTGTGATCATATGTTGACAGATGAATCTGAAGTAGATCGTCAACTACTCAGACGCTGACACAATCTACAGGGAAGTAGTTAAAATGACGGTTTTTAGTAGGGTTAGAATCTGTAAACCAACACTTGAAGCACAACCTCAAGTCGACTGGCAGTTCATTGTATGTCACTTATGAGCTGAATGAGTGTCATCTTATTTTGATCCTGTTTTATTCAAAGTCTGGAGTTATGTTCCATTTTTACAATAGTAACTCATACAACAAGGAGTCCTTAAGACCTTCTACGACTCAGTAGTGGCATCAGCCAAATTTTTTTGGAGTGGTCTACTGGGGCAGTCGCATCACAGCTGCGGCAATATACTGTACATTTACATAAGTGCAATATACACATACAATTTACACATTAATATCTTTATATATTGTACATTTTTTGGTAATGCATGTTTATTATTTATTGTCTTTGTAAATTTCCCCACTGCGGGACAAATAAAGGACAATCTTATCTTATCTTAAATACTGAGTGTTGTAATGCTTTATCATGGGATTAAGTGTCTTTGTCCAAATGACACATCGACGAGCAGAGCCAGGAATTTAACCCAAACCTTCCAGTTGAACAACAACTCGTCCTACCTCACCTCCTCACTCCTGTAATAATTTTACTTCTAAAACTGAAGTACATTTTATATCAGAAAATTACTTTCGACACTTAAGTATAGTAAATGTCATTAACTTTAAGTAATATTATAAACTGAAGCGACTTCTACCAAAGTCATTTTCTGGTAAGATACTTGTAGATACTTGAGTGAAACAGTCCATCATTAGACAGACACAGAGAAATCAGTAAACGGTGCCTGTGTTTTTGAAGTACTGTGACAACTTAGACTTAAACAAACTTGACTTTACGGTTCATCTGCTACATCTCTAATATTGACTATGTCGTGTGCTGCTGACGTCTTCTAATCTCCTGAAAGAGATTTCGATCTCAGTGGTTATAAAAATGAATATATACACACACACACACACACACACACACAATTACTTTAGTTAGAAAGTATCAAATATTACAAAAATGATATGTCATTGTATGCATATAATGAATGCAAAATAAGTAAAATATTGTTGTCTATGTCATATGTGCCCAGTTTCTAAAGTGGAATGCGAGAAAGTTAATTATTCACATCACAGGTGGACCAGAACAGCTCAACTCTTTAAGCAGTTTTGAGTGATTTATGATTCGATTCGATTCAACTCTATTGTCATTGTGCAGAATAAAAAGACAAATGAAACGCAGTTTGCGTCTAACCAGAAGTGTAATATAAATCAAATATAAATAGGTAGCTGTCAGTATTTACACAGAATTTACTCTTGGCAGCTTTGAATCAAATAGGATAAGAAAAAAAAAATCCCACAATACATAACAGACCATAGGACCAGCCCGTAACGAAGGAAAATTACCTTACCTGTGTGATATAGTTCAACTTCTCCTTTGACATGCGGCTTCAGGTGAGTCAGATACTGAATGGACTGCTTTGTCGAGCCACCCGTGTACAGCAGGAGGCGAAGGGACAGAAATCCGACTATCAGTCCAGTGGCAAAGTAAAAATTCGAGGTTTTCCCCAAACGCATGGTTGACCTGTGGAAGTCAACAGTTAACTCTTTTGCATCACAAGTTAAATGAGGAAAGCTTCTTTTTTAAGCCGATGACTTCATAAGTGCTGGTTATTTATTTTTTTTACCTGATCAAGGATGAGAAGAGCTACTTCTGCTTCTTTCTTCAAAGTCAACAGTCTCCTCTCTTGCAAACAGGTGTTTCCTATAACTGGCATGAGTAGGCTGGAACTTCAACGAGCACACCTTATATCTCATGTGTTGTTTGCCATCCTCTATGCACTTCACTGTACTCTGAGTTTGCATGTTTATTCATTATATACAAATATAATATACAAATATAACAAAACCACAAAACAGATCATATGCATGTCATTTATTAACGTTAAACACATGTAAAATGTGTCCAGATTGTGTTATAAATTAAAACAGTGATAAAATAGCTCAGGCTCAACGGTTCATAAATAAGCTTTAATTAATATGGTTACTGCAGTCCCAGGTCAAAGCCTCGCATGAGCAGATTTGCCAAAAATGTGGGAAATAAGAAGCTACATTTACACATTGGCGTGACACCAAGTTCACACACAAACACGTTCAAATACAGGTCTGTCCCCACCGTCTGTTTGAGTCTTAATAACACGGAAACATATTTGGTTCATGTAATGTTTCAGCAAACAGGCAGTAAGTCTCCTTACTTAGAAGAAGCAGCAGCATTTAAAGCAGGTAAAACATTAAACACAGTGCAGGTCAGATGATTGTCGATGATAAGACTTGTGATGACTCCGCTGCTCTCCGCCTCTCCGCTTCCCCTGGTGCGTCACAGTGACAGTGTTTGAGAAGTGCTCTGCTCACATTACTGTGCTGAACCTCCTTCTCCTCCACATGCAGTGGTGTGAGTGTGAGTGAGTGTGTGTGTGTGTGTGTGTGTGTGTGTGTGTGTGTGTGTTGCACAACTAGTTGTATCGAGACCATGATTGCCACACCTGTTTTGTTCAGTTACGTTTCCCTTTGAGTTGAGTTTTGTTC
This sequence comes from Solea solea, assembly GCF_958295425.1. Lineage (NCBI taxonomy): Eukaryota > Metazoa > Chordata > Actinopteri > Pleuronectiformes > Soleidae > Solea > Solea solea. Next base: position 5,497,837 of record NC_081153.1, on the reverse strand, counting down.
AGTTAAGGTTTCATAGAGATCCGGTGAAGGCACCTGCCAGAACAGCCTTCTTCCACCCGCGGAACATTATGAAAATTAGAAACATTCTGTCTTTACAGAATTCTGAAAAACTAGTTCATGCTTTTGTTACATCTAGAGTAGATTACTGTAACTCCTTATTATCAGGATTTCTTCCTGTTAAGGGGGAGTTGTTGTTTTTTTCTCTCTCCACTGATGCCTAGTGTTTGCTCATTGTGTGAACTGTTGGGTTTCTCTGCTCTCCTTGATGTTGTCTATGTACAGTGCCTTGAGATAATGTATGTTATGATTTGGCGCTATACAAATAAAATTAAATTTAATTTAATAACTGACAAGATGTCATGTGCGGCTGTTACTGAAGTGACCTGTGAAGCCACACGTGACACTTTAGAGGACATGGCCTCTATTGTGGATGAGAGAGAGAAAACGATTTTGCACACACACTTGGCTCCCCCTACTGGTTCAGTCCAAGCTCTACTGTACACCACTGCTGTGCCTGAAAGATATACCTTTGAGTCTCCTTTCTTTCAGTCCTGCATAAAGTACCTTAAAAGGGAAAGTATTTTACCAGAAAATTACTTTTTTAAATAATATTACTTAAGGAAAAGTACTTATCATCACTTATCATCATGTCATAATTATTATTATGACATTTACTTTAAAGGACAGGATGACAATAATAATCTGCGTATAACAATTACATTTATTGGCATCAACAAACATTTTACGCAGCAAATAATAGGGTGAATAATAAAAATGTCCATGTCCAGGACTGTGAAGACGATAATACATGTTTGAAAGAAACAGTCTCGATGACAAGTACAATTTTCATATAAGAATTAAAAAAAACAATGACATAGCCGATGATATAAGATGTACTTAGGTTTTAGCAGTATAAGTATTAAAAGTGAGGAGTTGGGATTGAGCCATGGTGGATCAGTGGTAGGGGTGATTTGTTTTTCAACTGGACGGCTGTGGGTTAAATTCCTGTAGCTCTGCAAGTCTATACGTGCCCTTGAGCAAAGACACTTAACCCCATGTTGCAGCATGTGAATGGGTGAAAACTGTAGTGTTAAGCAGCTCATCAAGACTAAAAAAGCACTATTTAAATACAGACCACTGCCAACTCTTCTTCTTCTCTTCCTTAATAAGCTGATTCTTAATTCTTAAATCCCGCAGACATACTGCTCCGGTACAGGAGGTGGCGGTAATGCGCTTATTTTGCTTCTCTGGGGGAGAAGAGCAACTTCCGGTGTAAACATTACGAACATGTGTTAAATAACTCTCCTCTCCTCGTCACGTATGTCCTGTCCGTCGCTCCTTTTTCGGTTAATATTTAAGTCGTCTTGATTATTGGTGTTACCCCATGGCGGCTTCGATTCATGTCTCCAAAGTCCGCTCTTTGTACAAGAGGATTCTGGTCCTGCACCGGTTCCTGCCGCTAGATTTAAGGGCCCTCGGCGACCAGTACGTGAAAGACGAGTTCAGAAGACATAAAGGAGCGTCGTCTGAGGAGGCGAGGAGCTTCATGACAGAGTGGGAGGTAACGAAGAAAAATTAAAATCTCATTGACATTGGTCACAGTGCCCAGCTAACAACGTTCTGGGAACGTTACCTTTTAGTTGCCCGGACTGTGCTATGGTTGCTACGAAAAAAATCCCTAACATTAGCCTTTGGTTGCATATTCAGTTATTCCCCCTATCCTTCATTCAACCTTCTCTTAACATTACTTTTGTCATTACCTTCATTCAACCTTTATAGTGCGTTCTCTTTTGATACAACCTTTATAGAACGTTCTATTTTGGTTCCCCTAACATTACTTTTGTCATGTGCTTTATTCAACCTTTATAGAACGTTCTATTTTTGTTCCCCTAACATTACTTTTGTCATGTGCTTTATTCAACCTTTATAGAACGTTCTATTTTGGTTCCCCTAACATTACTTTTGTCATGTTCTTTATTCAGCCTTTATAGAACGTTCTCTTTTGGTTCCCCTAACATTACTATTGTCATGTGCTTTATTCAACCTTTATAGAACGTTCTATTTTGGTTCCCCTAACATTACTTTTGTCATGTCCTTTATTCAACCTTTATAGAACGTTCTATTTTGGTTCCCCTAACATTACTTTTGTCATGTGCTTTATTCAACCTTTATAGAACGTTCTATTTTGGTTCCCCTAACATTAGTTTTGTCATGTTCTTTATTCAACCTTTATAGAACGTTCTATTTTGGTTCCCCTAACATTACTTTTGTCATGTTCTTTATTCAACCTTTATAGAACGTTCTATTTTGGTTCCCCTAACATTACTTTTGTCATGTGCTTTATTCAACCTTTATAGAACGTTCTCTTTTGGTTCCCCTAACATTACTTTTGTCATGTTCTTTATTCAACCTTTATAGAACGTTCTATTTTGGTTCCCCTAACATTACTTTTGTCATGTTCTTTATTCAACCTTTATAGAACGTTCTATTTTGGTTCCCCTAACATTACTTTTGTCATGTGCTTTATTCAACCTTTATAGAACGTTCTATTTTGGTTCCCCTAACATTACTTTTGTCATGTTCTTTATTCAACCTTTATAGAACGTTCTATTTTGGTTCCCCTAACATTACTTTTGTCATGTGCTTTATTCAACCTTTATAGAACGTTCTATTTTGGTTCCCCTAACATTACTTTTGTCATGTTCTTTATTCAACCTTTATAGAACGTTCTCCTCTGGTTCCCAGTACGTTCCCTGAATATTACTTTTGTCATAACCTTTATAGAACATTCTTTTGGTTCCCAGAACGTTCCCCTAACATTACTTCTGTCATAACTTTCATAGAACATTCTCTTTCGGTTGCATTCATGTTCTCCAAACATTACTTTTGTCACAACATTTAGGGAACCTTTGTAGAACATTGCAGTTTGTTAGCATTAACATACTACAGCATGTGGTACATATTCTGCTCATTTTATTATTTTAAACTGTCTGCACATTAGTACTCATACTTGCAAACTTGAAAGAGTTTGAATTTAATATAACATTTAATTTAATTTTACTTTATAATATAAGGAAGAAAAGCAACCGACACATGTGAAATGAAGTTGGACTACAGCTTTATTTGTCATTTTCACAATACAAATAAACTCAAAAGTGCACACCACCTTTCGAAGACTGTACAGCAACCACTTTGCCAGCAGATGTCACCCACGTGCTCAATGAATGAAGCTTCAAGGAGTGAACCAATTTTCAATGCAATGGTCCAAAAGGGTTCAGAGCTTCATGAAGCCCCATTTGGCCGTCACTAGTTGTTACACTCGAACACTTGCACTAAGCAGCTGATGTCATCAAAGTCCATGTGGATTCAGAGCTTGAGGGTTTAGGGATGGCACTGGGCCTGGGTCAGTAAAACTTAGTAAACCCTTTTCAAAAATACAAATTTAACATGTTGGCTTGAATGCCAGAGTGCTGTTTAATAGGAGGACATGACAGTCGGTGCAACAGGGCAAGATGGAGGCAGATGATCTGCTCTGGCGACCCCTAGAAAGATAAGTCGTAAAAAGATGATGATATACACAGTGCTTTATCCAACGATTGACTGTCAGTACTTGAAGATATTTTTCACCTCTGTCATTTTGACATGAAATAATGGGTAAACACAGGTGTCACTAATGACTTTAACAACCGTTATAGAGCAGTCTCATCATCAGTGTGATCAGGAACACCTGTGTTAACCAGTTTATTCCTGATATAATCAACATCTGCTCCTATCGTCAATACATTCAAAAACTTTTGCCAGGCCTGACACCAAGGGATTTTTGAATTATTTATTTCATAGTTGCAGACCAACTTTCCCAATTAGGAATATATTTTAAAAGAGTTTTGCTTGAGTTGTGGCACACTCTGGTTCAAGTAAGGTGGTAAAGTTGGACTGGCTTGATACCACTTTTCCATGTCCAGTACTGATATCAAAAATCTTGATTATCTATTGATACTGACATTAATCTCACTCACTCTTCTACCACTTTATCCTCCACGTGCTGGTGCCAATCTCAGCTGAGAGTGAAAGGCGGGGAACACCCTGGACAGGTCACTAGTCCATCACAGGGCCACATAAAGACAAAAAACCATCCACTCTCCCAACATTAGCAGGGATTAATGGGAGGGTTGCATCAGGAAGTGTGTCCAGCATAAAAACATCTCAGCTAAATCAAATCATGTGGATCACTGAAAAAGCAGGTGATCCAATGTGGCGACCCCTAGAGAGGAGAAGTCAAAATAAAAGTTACACTTCATGCTTTGACACTGACTTTACTCCCCCACTCCCTTTTACATATATCATATAATATGGATCTCCAGTACAGCAATATACCATAACTCTGAACTTAACTCGGTATTTAAAACTTTCCAGCTTCTACATTCTAAATGTATTTTCTTAAAGCATGCTTAGTTGTGTGTGATGTCATCTGATCCTTTTATCTTAGTTCCTCTGTGGGGTGTAACATCAGCTTGCATCCATGATGTTGCATTATAGACAATTCCGACATGACACGACACGAAGTTTGTCATCTTCTCTTTCTTCTCATCCCGACATACTTCGCTAAGATTTTTTAGAAAGCGATATGATGGCTAAAACAAATCCACCTCCTGACGGGACACAGAGGCAGACCAGACTGTTCCTCGCCAAAGCAGTCTTCCATGTCTTTCAGAGTACTAGTGCAGTCGGGGAACTCTCTTACCAGGATACAGCCATCCACATCTCCCGTCTGGTGGCCGAAACAATGAAAGTACTCACTGTTGAGGGACATGTTCCGCACATCGACAAGGCCAAGTCCTTGGCTGATAATGTCGTTAAAGAGCTTCAGGGGAAGTATGGCAAGATGTTTAAGTACATGCTGCTTGAGCAGGACCCAGGTGTGGAGGCTGTCATCGTTCTCTGCCTACGGAGACACGCTGCAAAGCTGTTTATGAATTCCCCCATCTCCAAACAACTTTTGATAGCCATCTCCACATGCTTAGTGTTGATCACAGGCCCGTTCCTATTACTTTGAACCTGTTTGTTTCTGCAGTCAGAGTCAGAAAAGGGGGAGGTGCTCAAATAGACCTCACAACAGCAGGTATATTGTTAGCCTGTGAAAAAAGGACACTTAAAACCGTTTAAATTGTCAGTAGTTTCTTTCCTGTGGTGTTTTTTTTTTTTTTTTTTTTACGTCTGCATCACCCATGCATATATTTTGATGTCACAAAAGGACCAGGAACAAGTTGGAGGAAGAAGAAAACAACTCAATTGGATCTCAATGACAATGTTCCACTAGTTACCGTAATTTCCGGACTATAAGGCGCACCTGAATATAAGCCGCACCAGCTAAATTTGGGGGAAATACAGATTCTTCCATATATAAGTCGCACACGACTATAAGCCGCAGGTGTTTTAATGTTTAATTACCGTATATAAGGGTTCCTGCTACCACGGAGGGGATTGTCGGGACAGAGATGACCGTTTGGGAACGCAAAGCGTCCCATTTATTAACATTTGAGTGCACAAATAATACAACGGTGTGCTCCCAGCGCACGTCCTGCAGTCATAGTACTTTAGTAGTGCAGTATAACAAAAAACAAAGTTTACAGCGCTTGACAAGGCAATAACGTTAAATGGCTAAATTTAATTTGTTTTACTAAATTTAATTTGTTACTTGCCTGTAACACGGCAGTAAAGGTGCAGTAACACGGCTGCTTAACAACATAACCTGCATCTTTTCCGAAAAGTGCCAACACAGCAGTAAAGGTGCTGTAACGCGGCCGTTTACTGTATCAAAATAACCAGCCTACTATACCAGAAAAGTCAGTCATTAATCCTCGTGTCATCGTCTTCCTGCTGCATACTAAAACCACTGAAGTCCTCTTCGTCAGTGTCGGAAACGAAGAGGCCCAGAATGGCCTCGTCAACCACTCTCTCTCCTTTGTTGTCGCTCTCAAAACCAATTAACTCCTCTTCCTCTTCGTCAGTTTCGGAATCGAAAGGCCTCCGATCGGCTTTGTCAGCCGTTGAGCCGTCCTCTTCATCATCATCATCACGCAGCAGTCCAGCTTTTCGAAACCCGTTGGTGACCGTTAGCTGTAAAAATCCATAGATAAGCCGCACCGTTGTATAAGCCGCAGGGTCCAAAGCAAGTGAAAAAAGTAGCGGCTTATAGTCCGGAAATTACGGTACCCCTCTTATAATTGATCTTTTAATTGTAAATAAATATGTAGCATTGTCCCAAGTTGTTAAAAGTAAGGTCTGGGTATCGAACTTCAGTCCTTTGTGGTGTCAACCAAACTTTCTCTTTTGATACGTAGCATTTCTGCAGCATTCAGTTTGACCAAGACCTAATGCTCGTGATCGGTCTTGATGTGTGCAGGAAGTTAGAAACAGCTCATTAGCCAAAGTAGAAGCCAGTGAGCGTGTGTGTCAGAGATATTCTCTCAGTCTCAAGTCTGGATTAAATGAGCATTGACTTCGGCTTCAGTGATCTACATATTTGATTTGGCAGATGTTTTTTGGAGCCAGATGCCCTTCCTGCTGCAGCCCTGGCATTTGTCCGGGCTTGGGACTGGCACGATGTGGCTGGGGGTCAATTAGAGTGTACGGTATCAAAAATGATCAATTGTAGGTTCTACTGCAATGGAATGTGAAGAAATGCACAAAGAAAATGTTTAAATTTCACAACTGTATTTTTGCAGCACAGGATAGCCCTAGTCCACCATTTTAGGTCAAAATGCACATTTGATATATTATGGGGGGGACGAATTTCACTGCAAACGAATA